>NC_045740.1:23905768-23909742 GCF_008692095.1 Etheostoma spectabile | reverse complement strand
GTACACAATCAGTAGATGTGTTTTCTCCAGAGAATGTATAATGGATTTGGCTTTCAATTCAGAGGGTTAAATGTATAGCCGCTGTACTAACTCATCCCAAGAGACAGCTTAAATATATGGCTGAGATCCATTCTGTCCCTGTCCCTGAATCTAGTCTACTCAGGATACTACAGTTCTAAACATAGTTTTGTTCTATAGCAAGAAAAGGAGTAACATTACAGCAGGTCTTTGCAAGGGTGCCTTGGTTTCCTTTAGTCCTACAACCAATGAAAGTAACAATAAAAAGGCTGTATGTTCCATATACAGAAGTTTATTAAAACAAAGTATCACTACTTACTTTACTTCCTTAGTCTCCCTTGCTATATTCTGACAGAACATCCAGTCAAAAGCCTGGGGAAACACACAGCTAATATCCACAAAACCAGCAGTACCCTTGAAGCATGGGTTGCCAAAGTGGACAAGTCTGGGTTGCCTAGTCACTTCAAATCTTGAGTTTACCAGCACATCATTCTACCCAGGGTTTTGTGGCCTTTGGTACTCTATGATGTTCCAATATTACCTGTGGCAGCTCTGGAGAAGAAGATCAGTAGCTATCTGCGAAAGTGGCTAGGATTTACGAGGAGCCAAAACAGTGCTGCTCTATATGGGTCCACTAACACGGTTCAGCTGCCCTTTAGTGGCCTCTCAGAACAATTTGTGGTAACACAAACAAGAGAAGCAATGAAGTATCGAGATTCTAGGGACCCAAAGTAACTGCAGCTGACATTGAAATTTGCACTGGCAGAAAGTGGAGCACTGCCAGTGAGTTGCAGATGGCAGAGTTCCACTGTTGGAATGCTAGGCAACAGGGCGATCAAGTCTGGGCTACTTCCAGAGCTGCCAGATCAGTAAAGTAAAAAGAAAAGAGCAAAAAAATCTCCTCCAGGAAGTGGTGCGCACAGAGAAAGAGGAGGTGGGGCTCAGCCAGCAAGGAGCCTGGACAGGGTGGGAAAATATCCTGAAGAGAAGGATCACTTAGATTGATTTCTGGCATTTCTACCGCATCAGAGATGTTATCTAAGCTCTACTGTATATAACACCCTACCAAGTCTGGCAAACCTGCTCATATAGGGCAAGAGTGAGTGCCCTGTGCACTGGGAGAGGATCACTACAACATCTCCTTGGAAGCTGACCCAAAGCCCTGGCCAATGGACGCTATCGCTTGCGCCATGACCAGGTACTAAAGGCAGTTGCAGAAGCAGTCACCACAGCCAGAGTCCAGTAAACACCACCACAGGAAAAAAAACATCCCATTTCAAAAAGCTGGAGAGAAGCCTTATTCCCTTTCACAGAAAACACTGTGCCACCTGTCTGCAGCCCCAGACTGGCAGTTGAGACTGGATCTTGAGAAACAACTAAGGTTCCCTGATCACATCACACACACTACACTCTGCCCAGACTTGTTAGACTCAACCATGCAGGTGATCTTGTGGGAGTTGCCAAAGTTGCCAAATACCAAGAGCTGGTGAAGCAGTGTAGGAGCCGAGGCTGGCAGGCTCTCTGTGAGCCAAGGTAGGATGCTGGGGAGTCAATGCTGGGTGCTCAATTTGCAAAGCTCTGACTAGGCTGGGAGTTGGAGCTGCGAAGAGAGGGAGCCATCCGCACCATAACTGAAACTGTAGAGAAAGCTAACTTGTCCATATGGTGAGCATATAGTATATTCTCAGATGAAAATGCAGAGCAGGGTTTTCCCAGGGTCCACTATGTACTGTGCACCCAGGGGGGTGTATTAGTAAGCTATACTAATATGTAAATGTGCTGTATTTATATAGCGCTTTTCCAGTCTTAACAACTACTCAAAGCACTTTTTACATCTACAGGAAACATTCACCATTCACACACATTCATACACTGTGGCTGGGGCTGCCGTACAAGGTGCCACCTGCTCATCAGATAAACATTCATACATTCACACTCCGATGCGCAGCACCGGGGGCAACTCGGGGTTCAGTGTCTTGCCCAAGGACACTTCGACAATGACTGCAGGGGCGGGGATCGAACCACCAAACTTCCGATTGGCAGGCAACCACTCTACCACTGAGCCACAGCCGCCAATACTGTATGTAGTTATACAGAATGCCACTTAACACTACTTACTATCCTTTACAGTGTCCTCAGGAATGCAGTGTCTAGAAACACAAATACAAATGTTATAAACTGATATGTCTGTGTGGTTATTTCCCAGTGTAAATATACCTGATGGTACAGTGTTTCTGGTCATCCAAGAAAACCCAGTGGTAGGACACGGGAAGGGGGGAGCAGTTGGTGATGGAGATTGTTCTACGAGTCCTTGTGCAGTTGAGCACACAGCCAAAGTCCACTAAGGTGGAGGAGAAGTGGAGGTTAGGGAAGTGGACCTCAGCATGCAGCTCCACCGTCTCTTGCTGTGGGTGTCCTGGGTAGTGTACCTTAAGTAACTAAAGAAAAAAAAATGTCAAGGTAGGAAATGCATTCCTCCAAAATAGTTGATATTTCAGGTAAAAATTTCAATGGTGGAAGTATTTAAACAGTAAAGTAAAGTACCTTAAATTTGTACATAAAATACATTTATTCAATTTTATTTTAGCCTATTACAATATTGAAAATCACATATTTGCCTCAGAGGGATTTACAACCTGTACAAAAAAAGGTAGAAAACTCAAGGAGAGTAACTGAGGAGGTTATGATCTCTATCTTAATTTCTAAATTTGACAGGTGATATTAACATAATTTTGTATTGCATGTCTTTCTCTTTAATTATCCCTTTAATTATCTTGCAAATCCTATACAGGTCCAAAAACTCATGTTAGGAACCACTGCCATATTGGCTAAACCATAAAAAAAGGTCACAATATAAACTCAGATGAAAAAGCAATGCATCATTTAAGACATTTTAACTAACAAAATGTATCAGTTACCTCATCCATGACTCGTGACACCCGATCTTGACAGTAAGTTGGATTAAAGCCTACCCACAACTTCACCTGCCTCCCCTCACCTACAACCATGGACTGGAAAAGAGATACAATAAATACAGGTATTGAAGGAATCACTCTGACTTTGCAAAAGTTTGGATTACACATTTTTAGGTAAACTAATAAAGGCATTCTACACCCTTTTTCATTTTTTTTGTGAATCTGGTCTTGCATGCTTGAAGGAAAATTGAAATAATGTCCACTTTCTCTGGATATAATTTAGCACACTCATTAGCACTACATCCCACTACACTCAACAAAGTGATAACGCTGGATTGAAGTGATAGTCCCTCATTGCAAATTAAGTCTCTATACAATAAACAACATTTATTCTGAAAAATAATTTAAGAGCTGAAATTCTAAATTAGCAATCGTTGCTGGTTGGAGCACAGCTTTCCTCAAGGGTCTGTGTGTTCTCGTTGTGCCTGCCTTTGAGCAAGGCATTGGCCATTAATCTTTTAAAGTTAATTGTTGGGATAGAAGAAGCTCTGACAACAAGACAATTTGAATGAAGTAACAATTGGACAGAGATTGAAAAGAGAGAGGATGGTGGAATTATTAAAAAGACAAATAAAAAATGTGCAGAAAAGTTCACACGCTCACTAAACATTTAGGTTGTTTCAATGCACAATCTGTATTAAAATCAGTACTTGCCTGACTTTAGTATATGGTCACGTTTGTCATACACTGATTCCTAAACTTACTTTTACTTTTCTAATTTTTGGTATGAAGTCAGTGTTTTTATTTTTAAAGTCAAAATCTGTGATCTAAATATTAACAAACCCTCACTACCACAGAGCAAACACTACATAGGAAACTGATATTGCTCTCAAATTGTCTTTTTAATATATGAAACTAGCCAACAACTTTGATCAAGGGTTTTTTTAAGTAAAAAAAAACATTAATAATATCCTCAGATACTTTTACAAACAACACTGTGTTGGTAGAGGAGAAGAAGAAGAAGAAGAAGAAGAAGAAGAA
>NC_045740.1:23904726-23905758 GCF_008692095.1 Etheostoma spectabile | reverse complement strand
AGAAGAAGAAGAAGAAGAAGAAGAAGAAGAAGAAGAAAAAAATCTGCAAGTTTATTCTGCCTGGAACTTGAAATTTTAAACAAATAGATAAATAACAATGAGGTGATGACTAAAAGGGAGAGATGTGTACCATAGTGGTAGCTGGACTATGGGCTCCCGAGGCCTCACACAGAGAGAACGGCTCTACAAGCGAGAGCTCCATGGATAGAGGCAGAGACGACAAATTCTCGAAGATCAGCTTCTCATATAGTGGCTTTAGACTCTCTCCTGGGACCTGTAAGACATATAGATAATTTATTCAACACTATAAAGACATGTTTGAGGAACAAGAATCTTAAGTCATTTTTTTGTTCTGATCCAATCAAACTTTACCGGGTTGCTCAAATTCCAGGACATTCCTTTAAAGCTACAGTGCATAGTTTCTGTCTCCCCCATACGGAATTCTAAGTAATGACATGAAAAATGTCCACACCTCCATATGAAACAAGCTTCACGGGATCGCGCATCACCCCATCCTCCACCCCTCCTCCATAGTTGCTAGTGGCCAAGGAGGACGCGGAGGATTAAAAAAAACATGATGGACTTATCTTCACTCGACACCCTTTCTTAACATAGCCATTCTGAGAAATACAGAGAAATTTTTGTGGAGCTGATAGTCTTAATTAGCTTTGTATCAGTTTATTTGGCAAAGGCTGGAATGTAACATTGTAACGTGACATTCATTATAATAAAAAGGTTATGCACCAACGCTTTAAATTATTTGCATTCCGGCCATGTCATCCCCAAAAGGCATTGGACTTATGATATGCCTACAAAACAAACAGATAACATTGTTTGGACAAGTTTCTGCAAGATATATTACAAAATTAAATACTAATATAATGTAGTGTAACGGCCTGCAGGATGCTGTTGTGCTGACTGTTCTGCACTGCAGTGCCAAGGATCATGGGACTATGTCCTTCCACTTGGAATAGTTTTAAAAAGCATGGCATCTCCTATCATCTTTATGCTGATGATTGTCAAATTTATATA
>NC_045740.1:23904597-23904708 GCF_008692095.1 Etheostoma spectabile | reverse complement strand
GGCAGCCCCCTGACACCCCTACTTAACTGTTTAAATGACGTCAAAGCGTGGTTAGCCCCACATTTTTTAAAACTAAATGAGAGTAAAACTGAGATCATGCAGTTTGGCCCC
>NC_045740.1:23904234-23904587 GCF_008692095.1 Etheostoma spectabile | reverse complement strand
TGATAAACTTGGGCCCCCTCAATGATTTTGTGCATCCTGTTGTAACTAACCCTGGGGTAAAAATAGACAACAAATAAATGCAGTTGTGAAATCTAGTTTTTATCATCTTTGCCTTTTAGCTAAAGTTAAACCGTTTTTGTCTTTTAACAGCTTTGAAAAAGCTATACATGCTTTTATTTCTTCTCGTTTAGACTACTGTAATGCACTTTATATGGGTATAAGTCACAAAGCACTTTCACGCTTACAGTTTGTCCAAAATTCTGCAGCACGTCTTTTAACTGGAACCAAAAAGCGTGCTCATATAAGTCCAATTCTTGCCTCATTGCACTGGCTTCCTGTACGTTTTAGGATTG
>NC_045740.1:23894925-23904217 GCF_008692095.1 Etheostoma spectabile | reverse complement strand
TTTGTTTTTAAAGCTGTGAATGGACTGGCCCCAACATATATCTCGGACCTCATCCAGAATTATAGGTCAGCGCGGTCACTGAGGTCAGAGAGCCAGCTCCAGCTTGTGGTCCCAAAGACAAGACTTAAAACTCGGGGGGACAGGGCCTTTTCTGTGGTTGGACCTAAACTCTGGAACGCTCTGCCCCTCCATGTCCGAACAGCCCCAACAGTTGAGTGTTTTAAGTCTCGTCTTAAGACACATTTTTATTCATTGGCTTTTAACTCCATGTGAGTTGTGTGGTCCTCTGATGGCTCTTATTGTTTTATTGTATTTTAGTATTTATTCATTTTATCTATTTTTCATCTTTTTAAACCCGATGCCCTTATTTTGTTTTTACAATATTTTACATGAATTGTTTTGTATGTTTGAGTTTTCTGTGCAGCACTTTGGTAACTTTGTGTTTGTAAAATGTGCTATAGAAATAAAGTGGATTGAATTGGAACTGTTTCTGTCCTTGTTTAAGTATGTTAATGATGTAATGTTAGTGTTTTTGGTGTGCATTTAGGTTATCTGGGTTTTAGTTTTGTTTGGGGGATTTGTTGTGTTACCATGACTGAGACTCAGGGATATATTGATGGCATCTGTGCATCATGTATGTGTGGAAAACAACATACTTCCTTGAAAATCAATAGCTGTGGCTCTTGAGTAAATCTTTTTTGAGTAAAGTTTTAAATAGAAAATATACTTTTGCCTAACCTTCTTTGTGTAGAATTTCAGCTGCTTGGAGGAAATGCTGAGCATAGGAGCCACAAAGCGACAGGTAACATCTACTGACATGATAAGCTCATTACAACCCTGGCGACCCACAATGCCACGGCACACCAGACGCTCTCGTACAACCTGGGGAAGACAAGAACATATGAACTGTACATGTACTACAACATGCATCTAATATAATGGACACATTGACTCAGTGATGTAGTACCTTTTGAAGGTCTTGGTCTTGTCTCGGTCTCAGATAAAAAGGACTCAGGATTTTATTTCAAGACCGGTCAATACCACAACTGCAGAGGTATCACTGCATTGCCTGTGCATTGTCTGATTTATTTTATAATTACTGTGATTAGATGTAAAACGTCCTGCTGATTTCTAGTTTGAAATGTGTTACTGTTAACCCCCTCTCCCCGCCCCCTTAACACTCATTACAAAGAAAGTGAATGTGGGAGACAGGAGAAGAAGCTCTAGCTGTCTGGGGGATGTCAGCCAAATGATAAATGAAAAAGAATCTTAATTTGTTTTCGGTTGTTGTTTTTTATTGGAAATGTGGATCTTTCAGATCAATTTGAGGAGTACATATGGTTAGCATTTTCCACATTCAATCATGTAATGCAGTGTGGGACTCGCACTGGTCTGGTCTTGGTCTTGACTTGGTCTCAACCCCTCAATGTCTTGGTCTTGTCTCATTCTCAATGCACTCTGGTCTTAATGATGACTTGGTCTAGGTTTAGTTGGTCTTGACTACAACACTGCATTGACAGTGCTTATAAAATTCCGAGCTTGAGTTTAATCCATTTTGGGCCTGCAAGCAGACTATCTCACCTTGGGGCAGTCTGAAGATCCCATCAGCACCATGTCAACAGAGCGGCCTGGCAAAAGCTCCACACGAGAAGGTGTGAGGCTGAACACCGGCTTCTCTCTGCTGGAGGAGAGCAAAGATACACGGCCGGGAATATCCTTCTTCTTGGGAGCAGAAATGGACGGCAAGACTGTCCGGCCAGGTAAGTTTCCCCCCTTTCGAGTTTTTGATGAGTCTGAAGATCCCGTCAGCACCATGTCACCATGAATATCCTTATTACTTTGAGCTGAGATGGAGGGCAGGTTGGATCGGCCGGACAAATGTCCCCCCTTTTGAGTCTTTGTGGAGAGCAGGAAGTCCTCAGTCCGCCAGTGAAGCAGCTGCATTCGCTTCCCACGGTTGGTCAGCTTGAAGTGGTACTGGCATGACCCAGGGCTAATAGGACATACCGAGGACAGCGAGGAATTAAGGCATGTTGTCTATTAACTACTACATTTTCAGTTCTAAATCCCCATATCAATAGTAAGTCAAATTTGAATAATGAGTGTGACATCTTTTATTCTACCTGAAGTATGTGCCTAGGTCAAGGTTGGGAGCAAAAGGCTTGTCACTGACAATCGTGGTGCCAGTGCCTGTGGCAAACAGAGGGACAGTGTGTGTTTGACTGTCCTGGATGGATATTTCCAGCATGGGTTGGAAGTGAAGTGTGTCCTCCAGGTGTGCCACTATTCTCAGCTCAAGCTGGCTCTCTGGTGGCACTTCCCCCTCACTGGGCTCAACTCGGCCAAAGGACTTTCCATAGCGCTGAGGAAACAGAAACACAAGGAAAAGAGTTCCTTTACCATCTAAATCGGATGAGGTAAAGTGTTTGCTACGACAGGATCCCCGCCTTTGCATCCATAGAGTTACATAGTAATAGTTACAGCAGCTAGTTACATGATGGAAATGTGTTAATTGAAAATAGCTCCCTTCACTTAATTGAGACCTATGTTACAGATGGACCTGTAAAGATAGATGTATATATCATAAAGCCGCATAAACACATCAATATTCCTTGCCTGACATAAGAAGAAATATCTCCCTACTATGATTTTGATTATTGGTAGAGTATGATATACATAACAAGTTAAGATGAGTGTATCCTATGATAACATGTGTTTTAAAATACTCAAAAGCCTTAACACATGGATTGTTTGAAAATGTTATTTTTCTCACATCTACACTCTCTTTGAAGTGAGCATAAAAAAGAGAATGCCGCAAGACAAACTCAATATTCATTCTACTTCCCAGCTCTGTGGATGGTTTGATTGCATTGATTTCAATAAAGTCCAATGCAATGAGAAAACAGACGCGCTGCAAATCTAATGTTCATTTCCAGTCCTTAAACAAAGCCCTTCACTGTGCTCAGTGCACTGTACAGTTTCTCTCTCTCTCTCTCTCTCTCTCTCTATCTCGCTCTCTCTCTCTATATATATATATATATATATATATATATATATATATATATAAATAGCAAGCAGTTGTCGGGATCACAATCAATGTTCTGTATAGCAACTCTGTTGATGAATGGCTGGAACATAAACTTTTAATTGGGCTTTTGAGAATGGGTTTCCTAAAGATGCAGTGAAGCTTAGGACAACATGGTAGATTGATCATCAATTGAGAAGAATTTATGTCCTATGTCAAGTACTGCAATTGACATTTGTGTTGCATCACTGAAGCAGAGACTCTACTAACAATAATCCTGGACAAATGAAGGGCTAAATTCAGATTTAGTTTGATGTCTCTGTTGAAAGCTACTTCCTTACAGAAAGTTCCTGCAGAAAAAGAGACATTTGAAGAAAGATGCCTCACACAAGCAGGCAACACTTGACCAGAGAGTGACACGGTCAGAGTCATAGATTACTTTCTCAGCATTTGTTTGATCGGGTAAAAGGGCCACTGGAAGCTGACTTGGTGTGGGTCGATACAAGGGTGATCAGAGTAAAGGGGGTGGGTAGAGTTAGAAAGAGAAAGAGCAAGGGGTTGACTCTCATGAGGAAGGAGCAAGACGACTGGAATCTCAATAATCACATCAAACCTGCTGCATCCCACAACTTGATTTGCATGGATTGCTTTTGGACGCAGCACAAGTAAGAAGGGCTTTGAATCCAAATCAGTGCTGTATGCTTTACAGCTATCAAGAGCACATGAACCCGCACAAATCTAGCACCAAACTTAAAAGGTGTTAAGTTGAGAACGGAATTTGGAGCGGTGGTATACCATCTGCCAGACTTAAACAGTCAACCTAGGGGAAACACTGGACACTATTTTTCACATTACACAGTCTGGTTGTCTAGATATCTTTTACACTGTATAAAATAATCAATTAAATCCTTGTTTTATTAGGGATGGAGTTGTGGTTCATTTCTCTCAGATGGTCACTTAGATGACAAGCAAGTGTGGATACCTTCCACAATATCCCCACAATCATCACTCATCGGGTCTACTTGTGTGGCTCCCTGCCAGCCTATTGAGCGAGATGCAATGTAATTCCAGGAGAGTCTGCATCGATTGATGCTTGAGAGTGCAGGGGGAAACTCCTATCCTCAACACTGCCTTAGAGGTGAGGACAGGGTCACACAACTGCAGTTACACCAGGGTTGCCTGTGTGTGTTTGAATTAGTGTTCATGCAGGGTTGTTTCTATACCTGCTTAGGAAGTATTGAGTCATAGCTCCTGTCAGAAGCTTGCTCCCATTGGCTTCCCAGTGATAGCAGAAGAGCTTTCAGAAAGACTGTAGATCTCAAGATAAGGTACAGTTACATTTACACTAAGTAATAAGTATGATAAATAAAACTGAGTGGAAGATTATAGTTCAATCTTAAGAGTTTTTGTGATGGGTCTGTGCTCCCTCTATGTATTTCTAAATCTTTCAACATTGTAGACGTCGTATTGTTTTGTAGATTAAATAATTATTTTTGTGTATAAAATTCTATAAACACCAGACACTGCAAGAGATTCCAAGTTGAGCATTGTTCAATCAGCGTCCCAGATCCAGCCCACCTATTCCAGTCATGTCATCCTGAATCAACAAAATGTCAGAGTCTGACTGGTTCACGAAGGAGAGCACACTCTAAAGGAAAATCACTTATTCTTCTGGGGTAGGACTACAATTGAGCTGGCAACAAATTATTGCAAGAGATAGCAAAGCATTAGAACTATTTACTCATTCATTACATATAGAATGATGTTAATTGTTCACAACAGCAGGGGAAAACAGACAGAAGGTTTGCTAAAGAAATCTAGCCACTTAATGGACAGATGGCTCGACAGGTATGTATTAAATCCACCACGAAAAGCATTTAATTTCTGTATGCTCCTTGTAACATCTTACCACTAGATCTCAGGGCTTGTAAATTTGAATGTATCAAACCCGTTTTATTCATTTATCTCTAATTAGCATGTGCGTTCCTATCTAATAGCGTTAATACAGTATATGGACTAAGGGGTGTGTCTGTGTTGGTGTGTTTGTACCATGCAAGCAGTAAAGTGGGCTGGAATAGGTGACTGGTTTGACAGTTGCAGCGTTCTAGTTATGTCCGTCAGAACCGGGATTGTGCCAAAGTCCAGCTGTGGGCTCTGAACATGAACTATTGGTCCCTGCCCAATACATGACAACCCCACCTCCTGGAACAGAAAAAGGCAGATTAGAGAACACATTTTACTGAGTAATTTAGAGAAAGACACCTGCATATGTATGTGCCTGTATTCAGATAAACTACTCAAAATTACTCCCTTATGCAGAGTATTCAACCAGTAACAGCAACGATATTAACACTTACAGAATTACACACACACACACACACACACACACACACACACACACACACACACACACACACACACACACACACACACACACACACACACACACACACACACACACACACACACACACACACACACACACACAGGGCGGCTGTGGCTCAGTGGTAGAGCGGTTGCCTGCCAATCGGAAGGTTCGATCCCCGCCCCTGCAGTCATTGTCGAAGTGTCCTTGGGCAAGACACTGAACCCCGAGTTGCCCCCGGTGCTGCGCATCTGAGTGTGAGTGTGTATGAATGTATATCTGATGAGCAGGTGGCACCTTGTACGGCAGCCCCGGCCACAGTGTATGAATGTGTGTGAATGGTGAATGTTTCCTGTAGATGTAAAAGCGCTTTGAGCAGTTGTTAAGACTGGAAAAGCGCTATATAAATACAGCACATTTACATTTACACACACACACACACACACACACACACGCACACACACACACACTTCCACTGACCAGGGGTGGCTGGAAGCTACCAAACACAGCAATGCGTAGAGTGCGCTGTTGCCTTCCAATGGCCTTAGCCAGCAGAAACACAGGAAGCTCTTCTGAACTGTGAGGAAGAATCAATCCTCTGGGTTTGAAACTGCCAAAAAGCAGTGGCAGACTCTCCTCATATTCCTGAAAAAGGTGACACAGACAGAAAATGACTTTTTTTAAGCAAACATTAAGGCCAAAAATCTATTGTACAAAAAGACAGATGGTTTTAAAAGTAATATATATTCCCTGCCCTTGTCATGGCAGGAGTGGACAGCTGACAGTGATTTGAATGTTGGCCATTTGTACCAGTACAGTTTCATGGAGCTTTTGCTGTAAATGTGAAGTATTTTATACAGCGCTTGTCTTAACAACTACTCAAAACGCTTTTACATAGTAAAGGAACCATTCACACACATTCATGCACTGTGGCCGAGGCTGCCGTACACAACACCTGCTCATCAGATACACACTCACGCACATTCACACTCCAATGACGCACCATCGGGGGCAACTTGGGGTTCAGTGTCTTGCCCAAGCACACTTCGACATGGGACTGCAGGGCCAGGGATTGAATCACCAACCTTCCAATTGGTAGGCTACCGCTCTACCACTGAGCCACAGCCGCCCACTGTAAGTCAGGGCATGATTATTTTGATTCCAAAAACAATATTTATTATATTTTGTCTTAACAAGGGTCAGAGTCTTAACACAGTGATAATGACAGGCTATTGGATTCATTAAAGCAATAGTTCAACATTTTGGCAAATACTTTTACTGGATTCCTTAGGGAGAGCTGGATGAGAAGCTTGATACCTCTCTAATGTCCAGTAAATATGAGACTAGACCAAGGAGACAGTTAGCTTAGCTTAACACTTCAGAAAGTCCCTGCTTCGGAGGGTCAAAACACACAGTCTTAGTTCCAAGCTAAAAATCCATTTTAAAGTTCAGCAAAAGCTAATATAAGTCCAATCAAGTTGATATCGTTGAAAGTTCCTGTGCCTTTAGTACAAGAAACACATAAAGAAATAACGTGTTAGTTATCTTTAGGGGGGGTTGGAAAGCTGACTTTGTTACCTTTGGACACAGCCAGGCTAGCTGTTTACTTGAATTTCTGTTGCTTCATGAAATACATTAATGTAGAAGTGTCCTTGGGCAAGACACTGAACTCCAAATTGCTCCTGAAGCTGCGCAATTGGTGTGTACAATCGGTATGTCTGTTGAGCAGGTGGCAGACATGGAAGCCTTGGTCACCTGTGTGTGCATGAATGTCCAGCATGAATGTGTGCGTTAATGGTGCTGTAGTGTGTAAAGCACTTTGAGTAATTGTTAAGACTAGAAAAGCAGAATTTAAAGTGCAGCTACAGTCATTCCTTGGTTGCAAGGACGGTGCAGAAATGACAAGAGCTGGATGTGGAAGACCCAGAAGCGCTGACCAATCAAAGCAGACTGTGCTTTTTCGGGAGAGGTTCTTAAGAAGACAGGCACTAAAACCATGGATTTATGATAAGAACTGGATACAGAGTTGGAGGTGACGCCCCTTATTCCTATTAGAGTTGCTCAGTAGTGTAGACCTTATGGAGCCAGAAATTACACCGGTTAATCTACACTGCATCAGCACTGTGCGGCCCATAAAGCAGGCCACCTACAAACCTCAGCTGGCCCAGCTGGCTACTTCTGGTTTAGCACTCCGCTAACTTGAATAAGGATAAAATGATTTAATTGTGCACTTTCCAAATGTTATCGGATTCAATTCTGTCATTTCACGGGGGTTGTGACGCTAAAAAAAATACAAGACATATCGATCCATATAAGTCAATGGGACAAAGTATTTTTGGACCAGTCCGCATCACGTGCTGTGCTAGGAAATGCAATTTCACTGTTAGGCCACCATGTTCAATTGGCTTCAAAGAAGGCACACTTTCTGAGGGCTTGGCTAAAACGGAGCGTTTCAGACAGACTGTGAATACAGATAGACAGAATTTGAAAAATAAAGTATTTTTTTGAACATTGAAGGTAGACATATTCTAGTAAAAACCCAAATACAAGAATGAGTCTGAAAAATCTGCGTTATATGGGACCTTTAAAAATGCATGCAATCCGATGGAAATTTCTATGCAACATTATGGAGAAATTCAATTTTAATCAAGTAATTATTAATACTTTAAAAGTCCTTTACGATAAACCATCAGCAAAGCTAAAAGTTAATAGAGAGCTCTTAGGCTCGTTTTTGCTAGAGAGATCAACAAGACAGGGCTGCCCCCTGAGTCCAATTCTAGTTGCAATCTTTATTGAGCCACTGGCACAATGGATTAGGCAGAACAACAAGATCACAGGTGTCAGTATGGCAGCAGGTGAACAAAAGCTGGCCCTGTTCGCAGATGACGTGCTTGTTAGCCTTTCAAACCCAACAGAATCTCTTCCAGCGTTGATGTCTATTTTAGATGAGTATGGGTCATACTCAGGATATAAATTAAATAAGAAAAAAAAACAGGTTCTTAGTTTTTATTTTGATCGCCCACAATGTCTCGGCTCCAGGTACCATCTAGACTGGGACAAGGATTATATAAAATACTTAGGAATTATCCTACCCTTAGACACATCAAAACTAGAAGACATTAACTATGGCCCCCTCAAAAAATAAATTAAAATGAATATCAATAGATGGAACTTGATCCCTTATCTTAACACCAGTTCTCGTATAGATTTGGTTAAAATGAACATTCTACCAAGACTCCTATATCTATTTCTCTCAATCCCAATAAAGAAACCAGAATTGTATTTTAGAGAGTGGGATAAAATACTTTCCAGATTTATATGGGCAGGGAAGAATAAAACCCTACAATCATCCAAGGACAAAGGGGGACTAGCCCTCCCCGTTCGAGAAATTACTATAGAGCAGCCCAAATTCGGCCACCAGTGGGATGGTGTACTCCAAATTATAGATCAAAACGGAAAGAAATAGAAATGACAATGGGATTAGGAATACCAGTGGTTAGTTTGGTTGGAGATCCTTCATTGACAGATTGCCTATCAGACCCCAACAATCCATGGATAACTGGCTCTTTGACAACTTGGGTGAAATAATTAAAAAGTATCAATTGAAGAGAAAAACTGAAGTGTTTAAATGGTTAGCATATGATCCGGATTTTGTACCAAATAGCTATGATGCAAGATTCAAAACCTGGACGGACAATGGGCTTACTGCATACTGCACACTCCTAGAGCAGAATAAAGTTTTGAGTTTCCGGGACCTGAGAGAAAGATTTGACCTACAGAACCAGGATTATTTTAGATATTTGCAGATCCAGGATTTTGCAAACAAGAAATTCCCAAGGAATGTTCCTTCAGAGAGGGATGAAATTCTTAACATCTTCCAAGGGGCCTTCAGGAATGTTTCC
>NC_045740.1:23892939-23894915 GCF_008692095.1 Etheostoma spectabile | reverse complement strand
AAAAGATAATATCCAAACTATACTCAGCTCTTCAAGACCTTAAAAGTGATCATACATTGGGCATTAAGGAAAGATGGGAAGCAGAGGGAGGATTTACAGTCTCACAAGAGGAGGGGTACAGGACTTGGAAACAGCAGTGGTCAGTGACAAGCTCCCCCTCCTGGAGGGAATTCAATTGGAAAAATGTGACTTGATTCTTTCTTTCTCCGGCACAAAAGGCCTACTACTCAAATCAGACTGCCCGCTGGAGGTCCTGTGGGAATACTTTGGCATTTCATTTTCATATTTTTTGGAGCTGTCCCTCTGTGGCCCCATTTTGGAGGGAGGTTCTTGGGGTTCTGGAGGCTGTTTTTTAAAGGAAAATGGTTCTAAATTTCAAAGTCATGTACCTGTGTCATCTGGATGGTTTTGAATATACAAAGCGTGACAAATGCCTTTTTGTGTGTTGTTAGTGGGGTGCAAAAAGGCTTTGACCAGAAAATGGCTGAAGAAAACCAAACCATCAATAAATGAGTGGATTGATATAATCTATAAAATATATGTGATGTAAAGAATTACTTTTAAACCACGGAACCAAGCTGATATTTTTGAAGAAAAATGGTCAAAATGGTTGAGTGAGCTATGTGTCATCTGTAAGACCTGATTTCATATAAATCGTCAAAATAAGGTTGAAATTCTTTTAATAAGAAATTTCTTTTCCCTATTCTTGTGCAGTATCTTTATAATTTTATTTTGTGATGTGTTTGTGTTCAGCTGCTGTTTTACTTGGTGCTCAAATCCTCCTTTCATCATGCTAAATCGTAAATCAAGAACCTTTTTTCTTTTTTTCCTTATCTTCAAACAGCATCTTTATATTTTCTTTATGCGTGATGTACGTATGGTAACTGCTGTTCGACTTGACGCACAGATCCTCCCCGTCACGTTATGTTATGTTGTATGTTCCGTGCCCAGATGGCACATACATATGTTTATGTTAAAAGAAAAACAATAAAAAGTAATAAAAATAAATAAATGCATGCAACCCTTGACAGTTTTGTGCTTGTTCATTTCCCTGTTCTATAAGTACACTGCCATCACTGCCATATATGTAATATACAATACCTGGTCCAGCATGCCGTAGCAGGCAGGCAGAGTGCTGGTGTTGGTCAGCCGCACTTGCTGTTCATAGCGGTGATTTAGGAAACACCTTTGAAAGTCCAAGACTGGAGTCTCCACCACAATATCAGGAACAACACACCTATTAACAAAGATAAATAGACAGATAGAGGAGAGGAGAATAAAAGATTTGAGGTTTGTGTATCAATCACAACAGTATTTGGCATCAAATCATGGCCGACTGCAGTGTCTTAATTAGAACTTATTCATGACTTAACAATGACGGTGATTGCAGCAAGGAATTCAGATTGCCACTGCCCTATTCTGAGTGATGGTGCAGGTGACATTCAAATGTATTATTATGCAAATTAGGCTCTGAATATTTAACACATACTCCACCAATTTGTCGACACTTGTATGGAAGTTCAATGGACTGCATTTTCAGTTTGTCAAAGCATCAGCAAGAGCCAGAAGACAGCCAGAAGCACAGAAGAGGTTAACGCCAGAATAAAAGACACTTTGCTTTAAGAGAAAGTGTGGTCAGTTTGTAAAAAGCAACCTCTGCTGTTTTATGCCATCTTATGAGTATGTTTGCGTATGTATGCACATCAAAGAGCGTGTGTGTATGTTCCCATCTGTAAATGTGTCTGACCTGGCTATGATAGGCAGAGTTAGGATTTTCTTCCCGACACCCTGAACATCCACCACCAGCGCCAGACTGTAGCTTCTGACTGTGTTGGAGCACAGCTTCACCTGTGTACATAATACACACATACAATAGTATTGAGACGACAAAAGGTTAAAAACATACAGAAAAAAATTGCTCACATCAATATGGAATGCCATTTTATTCAAAGTTAAATAAATGGAAAATACATACA
>NC_045740.1:23891657-23892929 GCF_008692095.1 Etheostoma spectabile | reverse complement strand
TGCCTTTGAAATAAATTCTGAAATTCTGAAATGAGGCAATAATATAAATATATGTAAATATAAATATATAAATTATGCAATATAGTTTAAAACATAAATAAATGAGTTTTACTTTTATTTATTTCATGGGACTTTTGTTTCATAATAATGTATTAATTTGCCTCTTGTTATATTCAGATGAAGGGGCTTAGATTTTTCTTTATATATATATTATATATATATATATATATATATTATATATATATTCTTTTGTAGGATATCTTAATTGAGGGGATGCACTGCTTATCTCTTTTGCAGCTACACTTAATGATTTAGGCTGCACCATTCAGAGTATCATGACTAGCTGCATCACCATCTGTTATGGCAGTTGCACCGACCTCAACCATCAACCATACAGAGGGGGGTATAAACTGCTCAGCACATCACCAAGATGGGTCTGCCATCCAAGGAAAACTACTACACCCAGCGGTGCAGGAAGAAGGCCATCAGGATTAGCAGGGAGCCCAATCACCTCAGCTACAAACTGTTTTGCCTGCCGCCTGCCGGGAGACTGTACCGCATCCGGTCCCACACCCATCCCATACCTTTGTACATACCTTTGTATTGTCACCTTACCTTTATTTACTTTTACTTAATATTTAAGAAACTGTGTGCGTACACTGAAGGTGTGTCCAAACATTTGGCCTGTACTATGTGTATATGTATATATATATATGTGTGTGTATATATATATATGTGTGTATGTACAGTATATTTATTTATTACTTCTCTCAGCAAATACATTTACTCCGTTCCTGTTTACATTCAGTTGATTCATTCAGATCAGTTTTTTTATGTTATTTTATTTTATTCCTATACTTTGACTTGCAGTATTTTCAGTATTTCTTAAGCCGCATTTCTATTTCCCCCTTGTCCTAAAATGCTCAAAAATTGATGAGAGTACTTCCTTGTTTTATGAATAAGGCGGTTAGTATTACCCTCTGATCAGAGTCTTTTTGGGGGATTACAAAAGGCCCCGGAAAATGTCCCCAGAACTTAATTTAGATTCTGGTGTCTGCAGTCAGTCAGTTCCTCAGAAGGTTGGTAGTTCCAGAGAAAAGTTCCTTTGGTTGAAACGCGGCTTTTGATTCTCTTCTTTTTTTTCATTAGCTGTGTTTTTCTTCTTACATATTCAATTAGCATTGTTGAAGGGAGCCTGAGATCTAAGATTTTCATTACCAACAACTACTTCTTTGTAATAGTTAATGTGCACATGGCAAAAAACTTATATAT
>NC_045740.1:23890257-23891647 GCF_008692095.1 Etheostoma spectabile | reverse complement strand
TGTATATATATATATATATATATATATATGTATATATATATATATTTTTCAATAACATACCGCCTAGTACAGTTTTGGCATACTTAAAAAACAAAAAAGGTTCTACTAGTTTAGCAACATTGATTTTAAAAATGTATTCTTTCAAATGGGTTCCCCCTTCATTTGTTAATTCACTGTACCTCAATGGTGACACCTGAAAAGGAACACACAGAGCCCGCAGCAGGTGTGACGGTGAACTCCACAGGCCGTGCATGAAGATCTCCAGCAGCACTGCCTTCCCAAATGTTCATGGACACCTTGGACGCCTGTTTGAGACTAGTAACACTGGGAGACCCCAAGCCGTCTCCTCGACATGCAGGGCAAAGGTAACAGGCACAGAGGAGTCGTTGAATGCTACACTTCACTGTTAGTGGGAAACCTGCACAGAACATTAGATGGCAAAGGGGAACATAAAGAGGAGGCTGAGTGGAGGACATTTATCCTGAACGTTCAGATTCTCTGAAGTTTATCGTATGTAGCTACTTAAAAATTAAAAAGCTCAAGAAAAATGTTGCAACTCACCAAAGCCTACATCTCCAAAATTGAGCTGTGAAAACATCAAGTGTAATTTGGGACCAACAACACAACCCCTGAAAAAAAGAAGAAGCCAAAACATGTGCCATGAGAAACATTGGTATTTTAATAAGTAACACTGCCAACAAATTTCAAGACCGAGTTTTTATATTTTGCTCGTATAATTGAATGTTCCATTACAATCTGAGTAAAGACTCTGGCTAACTTCACCTGAAAGTCACAGTCAGTGGTTGAGGCTGTCCTGTGACAGTTAGCAGCAGGTTTTCATTGAAAGTTCCCAAGATGCAACTGTGGAAGTACTCTTCAGCATCTTCAGGTCCCCAGTGGGAACAACACCTTCCACAGGACTGAAGGAGAAACAGCGGCCGAAGGTGGTGTTGGGGCTTGACAGCCTGAAAGGAGCATCAATCAGTCCTCTGTTGTTCACTCCATCTGGAGAAAAACAAAGGATCTGCTGATTCAACACCCATGTCATGTTTTTCTTGTATGTTAGTTTTTATGCACTACAATCTAAAACAAACGGGGTGCCTTAGGAAGAGACTACAGGTTCCACTGCAATTCTCAGTTCTTTCAAACTTTTCTTTTCTGATGCTGCTTTTTGAAGTAATTGTTAATTTCTTACACGGCACTGTCACTTTAATTCCTGTATTTCATTCCTGTTTAATTCTATTTCAGCTGGTTTTATATTCTCTTTAACATACTGTAAGTTTTTAGTTGTTTTCAACTAGCAGCATGTTGTGTTGATAATTTGATCAGATAATCTGAAGGGACACAACTGTTCACTTTGGCTTAACCTTTCTTACTTCATAATTGTCTG
>NC_045740.1:23879229-23890232 GCF_008692095.1 Etheostoma spectabile | reverse complement strand
GCAAGGATTGCTTTTGGCGCAGCACAAGTAAGAGGGCTTTGAATCCAAATCAGTGCTGTATGCTTACAGCTATCAAGAGCACATGAACCGCACAAATCTAGCACCAAACTTAAAAGGTGTTAAGTGAGAACGGAATTTGGAGCGGTGGTATACCATCTGCCAGACTTAAACAGTCAACCTAGGGGAACACTGGACACTATTTTTCACATTACACAGTCTGGTTGTCTAGATATCTTTACACTGTATAAAATAATCAATTAAATCCTGTTTATTAGGGATGGAGTTGTGGTTCATTTCTCTCAGATGGTCACTTAGATGACAAGCAAGTGTGGATACCTTCACAATATCCCCACAATCATCATCATCGGGTCTACTTGTGTGGCTCCCTGCGCCAGCCTATGAGCGAGATGCAATGTAATTCCAGGAGAGTCTGCATCGATTGATGTTGAGAGTGCAGGGGGAAAACTCATCCTCAACACTGCCTTAGAGGTGAGGACGGGTCACACAACTGCAGTTACACCAGGGTTGCCTGTGTGTGTTTGAATTAGTGTTCATGCAGGGTTGTTTCTATACCTGCTTAGGAAGTATTGAGTCTAGCTCCTGCAGAAGCTTGCTCCATTGGCTTCCCGTGATAGCAGAAGAGCTTTCAGAAAGACTGTAGATCTCAAGATAAGGTACAGTTACATTTACACAGTAATAAGTATGATAAATAAAACTGAGTGGAAGATTATAGTTCAATCTTAAGAGTTTTTGTGATGGGTCTGTGCTCCCTCTATGTATTTCAAATCTTTCAACATTGTAGACGTGTATTGTTTTGTAGATTAAATATTATTGTGTATAAAATTCTATAAACACCAGACACTGCAAGAGATTCCAAGTTGAGCATTTCAATCAGCGTCCAGATCCAGCCCACCTATTCCAGTCATGTCCTGAATCAAACAAAATGTCAGAGTCTGACTGGTTCACGAAGGAGAGCACACTCTAAAGGAAAATCACTTATTCTTCTGGGTAGGACTACAATTGAGCTGGCAACAATTATTGCAAGAGATAGCAAAGCATTAGAAACATATTACTCATCATTACATATAGAATGATGTTAATGTTCAAACAGCAGGGGAAAACAGACAGAAGGTTTGCTAAAGAAATCTAGCCCTTAATGGACAGATGGCTCGACAGGTATGTATTAAATCCACCACGAAAAGCATTTAATTTCTGTATGCTCCTTGTAACATCTTACCACTGATTTCAGGGCTTGTAAATTTGAATGTATCAAACCGTTTATTCATTTATCTCTAATTAGCATGTGGCGTTTATCTAATAGCGTTATACAGTATATGGACTAAGGGGTGTGTCTGTGTGGTGTGTTTGTACCATGCAAGCAGTAAAGTGGGCTGGAAAGGTGACTGGTTTGACAGTTGCAGCGTTCTAGTATGTCCGTCAAACCGGGATGTGCCAAAGTCCAGCTGTGGGCTCTGAACATGAACTATTGGTCCTGCCAATACATGACAACCCCACTCCTGGAACAGAAAAAGGCAGATTAGAGAAACATTTTACTGAGTAATTTAGAGAAAGACACCTGCATATGTATGTGCCTGTATTCAGATAAACTACTCAAAATTACTCCCTTATGCGAGTATTCAACCAGTAACAGCAACGATATTAACACTTACAGAATTACACACACACACACACACACACACACACACACACACACACACAACCACACACACAACCACCACCCAACACACACACACACACACACACACACACACACACACAAACACCACACACACACAGGGCGGTGTGGGTCAGTGGTAGAGCGGTTGCCTGCCAATCGGAAGGTTCGATCCCCGCCCCTGCAGTCATTGTCGAAGTGTCCTTGGGCAAGACACTGAACCCCGAGTTGCCCCGGTGCTGCGCATCTGAGTGTGAGTGGTATGAATGTATATCTGATGAGCAGGTGGCACCTGTACGGCAGCCCCGGCCACAGTGTATGAATGTGTGTGAATGGTGAATGTTTCCTGTAGATGTAAAAGCGCTTTGAGCAGTTGTTAAGACTGGAAAAGCGCTATATAAATACAGCACATTTACATTTACACACACACACACACACAACACACACACGCACACACAACACACTTCCACTGACCAGGGGTGGCTGGAAAGCTACAAACACAGCAATGCGTAGAGTGCGCTGTTGCCTTCCAATGGCCTTAGCCAGCAGAAACACAGGAAGCTCTTCTGAACTGTGAGGAAGAATCAACCTCTGGGTTTGAAACTGCCAAAAAGCAGTGGCAGACTCTCTCATATTCCTGAAAAAGGTGATGACCAGACAGAAAATGACTTTTTTAAGCAAACATTAAGGCCAAAAAACTATTGTACAAAAAGACAGATGGTTTTAAAAGTAATATATATTCCCTGCCCTGTCATGGCAGGAGTGGACAGCTGACAGTGATTTGAATGTTGGCCATTTGTACCAGTACAGTTTCATGGGAGTTTGCTGTAAATGTGAAGTATTTTATACAGCGCTTGTCTTAACAACTACTCAAAACGCTTTTACATAGTAAAGGAACCATTCACACACATTCATGCACTGTGGCCGAGGCTGCCGTACACAACACTGCTCATCAGTACACACTCACGCACATTCACACTCCAATGACGCACCATGGGGGCAACTTGGGGTTCAGGTCTTGCCCAAGCAACATTCGACATGGGACTGCAGGGCCAGGGATTGAATCACAAACTTCCAATTGGTAGGCTACCGCTCTACCACTGAGCCACAAGCCGCCCCTGTAAGTAGGGCATGATTATTTTGATTCCAAAAACAATATTTATTATTTTTGTCTTAACAAGGGTCAGAGTCTTAACACAGTGATAATGACAGGCATTGGATTCATTAAAGCAATAGTTAACATTTTGGCAAATACTTTTACTGGATTCCTTAGGGAGAGCTGGATGAGAAGTTGATACCTCTCTAATGTCAGTAATATGAGACTAGACCAAGGAGACAGTTAGCTTAGCTTAACACTTCAGAAAGTCCCTGCTTCGGAGGGTCAAAACACCAGTCTTAGTTCCAAGCTAAATCCATTTTAAAGTTCAGCAAAAGCTAATATA
Source organism: Etheostoma spectabile (assembly GCF_008692095.1). Taxonomy (NCBI): domain Eukaryota; kingdom Metazoa; phylum Chordata; class Actinopteri; order Perciformes; family Percidae; genus Etheostoma; species Etheostoma spectabile. Next base: position 23,887,115 of record NC_045740.1, on the reverse strand, counting down.
AGTCCAATCAAGTTGATATCGTTGAAAGTTCCTGTGCCTTTAGTACAAGAAACACATAAAGAAATAACGTGTTAGTTATCTTTAGGGGGGGTTGGAAAGCTGACTTTGTTGTCCTTTGGACACAGCCAGGCTAGCTGTTTACTTGAATTTCTGTTGCTTCATGAAATACATTAATGTAGAGTGTCCTTGGGCAAGACACTGAACTCCAAATGCTCCTGAAGCTGCGCAATTGGTGTGTACAATCGGTATGTCTGTGAGCAGGTGGCAGACATGGAAGCCTTGGTCACCTGTGTGTGATGAATGTCCAGCTGAATGTGTGCGTTAATGGTGCTGTAGTGTGTAAAGCACTTTGAGTAATTGTTAAGACTAGAAAAGCAGAATTTAAAGTGCAGCTACAGTCATTCCTGGTTGCAAGGACGGTGCGAGAAATGACAAGAGCTGGATGTGGAAGACCCAGAAGCGCTGACCAATCATCAAAGCAGGCTGGCTTTTTCGGGAGAGGTTCTTAAGAAGACAGGCACTAAAACCATGGATTTATGATAAGAACTGGATACAGAGTTGGAGGTGAGCCCTTATTCTATTGAGTGCTCAGTAGTGTAGACCTTAGGAGCCAGAAATTACACGGTAATCTACACTGCATCAGCACTGTGCGGCCCATAAAGCAGGCCACTACAAACCTCAGCTGGCCCAGCTGGCTATTCTGGTTTAGCACTCCGCTAACTTGAATAAGGATAAAATGATTTAATTGTGCACTTTCCAAATGTTACGGATTCAATTCTGTCATTTCACGGGGGTTGTGACGCTAAAAAAAAATACAGACATATCGATCCATATAAGTCAATGGGACAAAGTATTTTTGGACCAGTCCGCATCACGTGCTGTGCTAGGAAATGCAATTCACTGTTAGGCCACCATGTTCAATTGGCTTCAAAGAAGGCCATTTCTGAGGGCTTGGCTAAAACGGAGCGTTCAGACAGACTGTGAATACAGAAGACAGAATTTGAAAAATAAGTATTTTTTTGAACATTGAAGGTAGACATATTCTAGTAAAAACCCAATACAAGAATGAGTCTGAAAAATCTGCGTTATATGGGACCTTTAAAAATGCATGCAATCCGATGGAAATTCTATGCAACATTATGGAGAAATTCAATTTTAATCAAGTAATTATTAATACTTTAAAAGTCCTTTACGATAAACCATCAGCAAAGCTAAAAGTTAATAGAGAGCTCTTAGGCTCGTTTTTGCTAGAGAGATCAACAAGACAGGGCTGCCCCCTGAGTCCAATTCTAGTTGCAATCTTTATTGAGCCACTGGCACAATGGATTAGGCAGAACAAACAAGATCACAGGTGTCAGTATGGCAGCAGGTGAACAAAAGTGGGCCTGTTGCAGATGACGTGCTTGTTAGCCTTTCAAACCCAACAGAATCTCTTCCAGCGTTGATGTCTATTTTAGATGAGTATGGGTCATATCAGGATATAAATTAAATAAGAAAAAAAAAACAGGTTCTTAGTTTTATTTTGATCGCCCACTGTCTCGGCTCCAGGTACCATCTAGACTGGGACAAGGATTATATAAAATACTTAGGAATTATCTACCCTTAGACACATCAAAACTAGAAGACATTAACTATGGCCCCCTCAAAAAATAAATTAAAATGAATATCAATAGATGAACTTGACCTATCTTAACACCAGTTCTCGTATAGATTTGGTTAAATGAACATTCTACCAAGACTCCTATATCTATTTCTCTCAATCCAATAAAGAAAAACAGATTGGTTTTAGAGAGTGGGATAAAATACTTTCCAGATTATATGGGCAGGGAAGAATAAAACCCTACAATCATCCAAGGACAAAGGGGGACTAGCCCTCCCGTTCGAGAAATTACTATAGAGCAGCCAAATTCGGCCACCAGTGGGATGGTGTACTCCAAATTATAGATCAAAAACGGAAAGATAGAAATGACAATGGGATTAGGAATACCAGTGGTTAGTTGGTTGGAGATCCTTCATGACAGATTGCTACTCAGACCCCAACAATCCATGGTAACTGGCTCTTTGACAACTGGGTGAAATAATTAAAAAATCAATGAAGAGAAAAACTGAAGTGTTTAAATGGTTAGCATATGATCCGGATTTTGTACCAAAGCTATGATGCAAGATTCAAAACCTGGACGGACAATGGGCTTACTGATAGCACACTCCTAGAGCAGAATAAAGTTTTGAGTTTCCGGGACCTGAGAGAAAGATTTGACCTACAGAACCAGGATTATTTTAGATATTTGCAGATCCAGGATTTTGCAAACAAGAAATCCCAAGGAATGTTCCTTCAGAGAGGGATGAAATTCTTAACATCTTCCAGGGGCCTTCAGGAATGTTTCCTTCCAAAAGATATATCCAAACTATACTCAGCTCTTCAAGACCTTAAAGTGACATACATTGGGCATTAAGGAAAGATGGGAGCAGAGGGAGGATTTACAGGTCACAAGAGGAGGGGTACAGGACTTGGAAACAGCAGTGGTCAGTGACAAGCTCCCCCCTGGAGGGAATTCAATTGGAAAAATGTGACTTGATCTTTCTTTCTCCGCACAAAAGGCCTACTACTCAAATCAGACTGCCCGCTGGAGGTCCTGTGGGAATACTTGGCATTTCTTTTCATATTTTTGGAGCTGTCCCTCTGTGGCCCCATTTTGGAGGGAGGTTCTTGGGGTTCTGGAGGCTGTTTTTTAAAGGAAAATGGTTCTAAATTTCAAAGTCATGTACCTGTGTCATCTGGATGGTTTTGAATATACAAAGCGGACAAATGCCTTTTGTGTGTTGTTAGTGGGGTGCAAAAAGGCTTTGACCAGAAAATGGCTGAAGAAAACCAAACCATCAATAAATGAGGGATTGATAATCTATAAAATTATGTGATGTAAAGAATTACTTTTAAACCACGGAACCAAGTGATATTTTGAAGAAAAATGGTCAAAATGGTTGAGTGAGCTATGTGCATCTGTAAGACCTGATTTATATAAATCGTCAAAATAAGGTTGAAATTCTTTTAATAAGAAATTCTTTTCCTATTCTTGTGCAGTATCTTTATAATTTTATTTTGTGATGTGTTTGTGTTCAGCTGCTGTTTTACTTGGTGCTCAATATCCTTCATCATGCTAAATCGTAAATCAAGAACCTTTTTCTTTTTTCCTTATCTTCAAACAGCATCTTTATATTTTCTTATGCGTGATGTACGTATGTAAACTGTGTCGATTGACGCACAGATCCTCCCCGTCACGTTATGTTATGTTGTATGTTCCGGGCCAGATGGCACATACATAGTTTATGTTAAAAGAAAAACAATAAAAAGTAATAAAATAAATAAATGCATGCAACCCTTGACAGTTTTGTGCTTGCATTTCCCTGTTCTATAAGTACACTGCCATCACTGCATATATGTAATATACAATACCTGGTCCAGCATGCCGTAGCAGGCAGGCAGAGTGCTGGTGTTGGTCAGCCGCACTTGCTGTTCATAGCGGTGATTTAGGAAAACACCTTGAAAGTCCAAGACTGGAGTCTCACCACAATATCAGGAACAAACACCTATTAACAAAGATAAATAGACAGATAGAGGAGAGGAGAATAAAAGATTTGAGGTTTGTGTATCAATCACAACAGTATTTGGCATCAAATATGGCCGACTGCAGTGTCTTAATTAGAACTTATTCATGAATTAACAATGACGGTGATTGCAGCAGGAATTCAGATTGCCAATGCCCTATTCTGAGTGATGGGCAGGGGACATTCAATGTATTATATGCAAATTAGGCTCTGAATATTTAACAATAACTCCACCAATTTGTCGACACTTGTATGGAAGTTCAATGGACTGCATTTTCAGTTTGTAAAGCATCAGCAAGAGCCAGAAGACAGCAGAAGCACAGAAGAGGTTAACGCCAGAATAAAGACACTTGCTTTAAGAGAAAGTGGTGGTCAGTTTGTAAAAAGCAACCTCTGCTGTTTTATGCCATCTTATGAGTATGTTTGCGTATGTATGCACATCAAAGAGCGTGTGTGTATGTTCCCATCTGTAATGTGTCTGACCTGGCTATGATAGGCAGAGTTAGGATTTTCTTCCCGACCACCTGAACATCCACCACCAGCGCCAGACTGTAGCTTGACTGTGTTGGAGCACAGCTTCACCTGTGTACATAATACACACATCAAAGTATTGAGACGACAAAAGGTTAAAAACATACAGAAAAAAATTGCTCACATCAATATGGAATGCCATTTTATTCAAAGTTAAATAAATGGAAAATACATACATAAATAAATATGCCTTTGAAATAAATTCTGAAATTCTGAAATGAGGCAATATATAATATATGTAAATATAAATATATAAATTATGCATATAGTTTAAAACATAAATAAATGAGTTTTACTTTTATTATTTCATGGGACTTTTGTTCATAAAGTATTAATTTGCCTCTTGTTATATTCAGATGAAGGGGCTTAGATTTTTCTTTATATATATTTAATATATATATATATATATATTATAATATATTCTTTTGTAGGATATCTAATGAGGGGATGCACTGCTTATCTCTTTTGCAGCTACACTTAATGATTATGGCTGCACCCATTCAGAGTATCATGACTAGCTGCATCACCATCTGTTAGGCAGTTGCACCGACCTCAACCATCAACCATACAGAGGGGGTTAAAATGCTCAGCATCACCAAGATGGGGCTGCCATCCAAGGAAAACTACATACACCCAGCGGTGCAGGAAGAAGGCCACAGGATTAGCAGGGAGCCCAATCACTCAGCTACAAACTGTTTGCCTGCCGCCTGCCGGGAGACTGGACGCATCCGGTCCACAACCATCCCATACCTTTGTACATACCTTGTATTGTCACCTTACCTTTATTTACTTTACTTAATATTTAAGAAAACGTGTGTCGGGTACACTGAAGGTGTGCCAAACATTTGGCTGTACTATGTGTTATGTATTATATATATGTGTGTGTATATATATATATGGTGTATGTACAGTATATTATTATACTTCTCTCAGCAAATACATTTACTCCGTTCCTGTTTACATTCAGGTGATTCATTCAGATCAGTTTTTTTTTTGTTATTTTATTTTATTCCATACTTGACTTGCAGTATTTTCAGTATTTCTTAAGCCGCATTTCTATTTCCCCTTGTCCTAAAAGCTCAAAAATTGATGAGAGTACTTCCTTGTTTTATGAATAAGGCGGTTAGTATTACCTCTGATCAGAGTCTTTTGGGGGATTACAAAAGGCCCCGGAAAATGTCCCCAGAAACTTAATTTAGATTCTGGTGTCTGCAGTCAGTCAGTTCCTCAGAAGGTTGTAGTTCCAGAGAAAAGTTCCTTTGGTTGAAAAACGCGGCTTTTGATTCTTTCTTTTTTTTCATAGCTGTGTTTTTCTTCTTACATATTCAATTAGCATTGTTGGGGAGCCTGAGATCTAAGATTTCATTACCAACAACTACTTCTTGTATATAGTAATGTGCACATGGCAAAAAAACTATATATATATATTGTATTATATATATATATATATATGTATATATATATATTTTTCAATAACATACCGCCTAGTCAGTTTTGGCATACTCTAAAAACAAAAAAGGTTCTACTAGTTTCAACATTGATTTTAAAAAGTATTCTTTCAAATGGGTTCCCCTTCATTTGTAATTCATGTACCTCAATGGTACACCTGAAAAGGAAACACACAGAGCCCGCAGCAGGGGTGTGACGGTGAACTCCACAGGCCGTGCATGAAGATCTCCAGCAGCACTGCCTTCCCAAATGTTCATGGACACCTTGGACGCCTGTTTGAGACTAGTAACACTGGGAGACCCCAAGCCGTCTCCCTCGACATGCAGGGCAAAGGTAACAGGCACAGAGGAGTCGTTGAATAGGCTACACTTCACTGTTAGTGGGAAACCTGCACAGAACATTAGATGGCAAAGGGGAACATAAAGAGGAGGCTGAGGTGGAGGACATTTATTTCCTGAACGTTCAGATTCTCTGAAGTTTATCGTATGTAGCTACTTAAAAATTAAAAAGCTCAAGAAAAATGTTGCAACTCACCAAAGCCTACATCTCCAAAATTGAGCTGTGAAACATCAAAGTGTAATTTGGGACCAACAACACAACCCCTGAAAAAAAGAAGAAGCCAAAAACATGTGCCATGAGAAACATTGGTATTTTAATAAGTAACACTGCAACAAATTTCAAGACCGAGTTTTTATTTGCTCGGCTATATTGAATGTTCCATTACAATCTGAGTAAAGACTCTGGCTAACTTCACCTGAAAGTCACAGTCAGTGGTTGGGGTCCTGTGACAGTTAGCAGCAGGTTTTCATGAAAGTTCCCAAGATGCAACTGTGGAAGGGACTTCACAATCTGGCAGGCCCCAGTGGGAACAACACCTTCCACAGGACTGAAGGGAGAAACAGCGGCCGAAGGTGGTGTTGGGGCTTGACAGCCTGAAAGGAGCATCAATCAGTCCTCTGTTGTTCAACTCCATCTGGAGAAAAACAAAGGATCTGCTGATTCAACACCCATGTCATGTTTTTCTTGTATGTTAAGTTTTTATGCACTACAAATCTAAAACAAACTCCTAGAAAACTGCAGGTCCCCTGCAATTCTCAGTTCTTTCAAACTTTTCTTTTTGATGCTGCTTTTTGAAGTAATTGTAATTTTTACACGGCACTGTCACTTTAATTCCTGTATTTCATTCCTGTTAATCTATTTCAGCTGGTTTATATTCTCTTTAACATACTGAAGTTTTTAGTTGTTTTCAACTAGCAGCATGTTGTGTTGATAATTGATCAGAAATCTGAAGGGACACAACTGTTCACTTTGGCTTAACTTTCTTATTCAATTGTCTGTGTCACCATGAAACATTTCTTATGTCCATCAGGTCATAGTTGAGCTGGAGATTAGGTCCCACTCCTCAGCCTTTATTGTGAGAGGCAACCGAGATTCACGGCCTAAGTGCAGCAGAAGAAAGAGGAGAGATCACAACCAAAGTTAAAGACAGAGAAACCAAAAAACATACTGTAAGTAAGGTCAAGGGAACATTCCACAACAAGGAGGTCGGAGGTTTACCAACACAAATGCATTTATAAAGTGACAACTTAAGGTTTACAAAGATTGTCTTACATATCAAACACTGGTTTTATCCAGGTGAATTGAAAAAATTCATTTCATGTGTCCAGATTAAAGTGCTAAATTAAATGTTTGTCCAAATGTAAAATGTCTACATACTTGCTAAACATTAACTTTGCTGCAACTTCTTTCTACTTTTTTCTCTGTCTCTGAACTTTTTGAAGGGCATACGAGTTCAATCATGCAGTTTTGCTGAATAAGCTTCTAATGCTTCTTGCAAAGTGAGGAATCAGGGTATGGTAGTTTTCAGTCCGACTGTCATTGAGCCAGGCTGGTCAGGTCGCCACCTGCCTCAGAAAACATGGAAATTAATGTAAATCTGGCCTCCGGCTCCGAAGACACACGTGACAGCCACATGCAAATTTCCCAACAACCTTTTACTACCACTGAGAAGAAATGAATATATGTGGGCCTCATGACTGTAGTGTCTAATACGAAAATGAACTGAGATCAAATAGCAATGAGCAGTTAAAGCATTTAGGAGGACTTAGGGGTTAATTTGTGGTGCTTCCAGTTTGATTGTGGACGTCATACACTGACGGAGAAAGGAACGTGAAAAACAGACATAGTTGAGAGGAGTTGTTGTTCTCTGACAAAAACAGACAGGCACAGGTCTGCTCAGACTTGTCTGTCTAACCTTTGTCTGCACCAACGGATTGTGGCCTTGACCAACTGCCACTTTGCTT
>NC_045740.1:23879125-23879219 GCF_008692095.1 Etheostoma spectabile | reverse complement strand
CATGATGTCTCTCTCCCATGGGTGGGCCAGATTCTCTGGGCGGGAAAAGCAGAGAAAGGAGAGGTAACCTTGCCCCTTGTGACCTCATAAGGAG
>NC_045740.1:23847316-23879115 GCF_008692095.1 Etheostoma spectabile | reverse complement strand
GATTGGCCCATCTGAGCTTTCATTATCTCAAAGGAAAAACAGGATACCCAGGACTCGGTTTACGTCTATCACCATTTCTAGCCACTGGGGGACCATAAGCAGGCTGGGGGGGACGCATATTGCATAATGTTAAAAAACCTCATAAAGTGAAATGGTCATGCACTGGGACCTTTAAAGAGAGATTGTATAACATTTCTACTCATTAATGAGAGGCAAAAGTTGAAATGGATCTGAACTGACCAGTCGTGATTATACCTTGCTTCCCTACTCATATTTGATTGTACGTGTTTGAGAATTGGACAAAACCGCAATTTTCTGGGACTATTTGGAACTCGACCTCAGGTGTGGTCTTCAAATGTTGTCTAAATTGATGGATAGCATTTCAATGTTTTTCAGTTACAAGGTTGTTGTTTAGTAAATCTATCACAACCGCTATTAATGTGCAAATGTGTTTAACAGTTGGTCAATCCACTTCACAAAATCAAGATAAGACATTTTTGGAAATACCGAAATATATACAGTGGGTGTGAAAAAGTGTTTGCCCCCTTCCTCATTTCCGGTTCCTTTGCATGTTTGTCACACTTATTGTTTCGGAACATCAAACCAATTTAAACATAGTCCAAGGACAACACAATGTAACACAAAATGCAATTTGTAAATGAAGGTGTTTATTATTAAAGGTGAAAAAAAAATCCTAACCATCATGCCCTGTGTGAAAAAGTGATTGCCCCCCTTGTTAAAACATACTATAACTGTGGTTGTCCACCCTGAGTTCAATTTCTCTAGCCACACCCAGGCCTGATTATTGCCACACCTGTTCACAATCAAGGCATCACTTAAATAGGAGCTGCTTGACACGTAAGGTCCACCAGAAGATCCTTAAAAGCTACACTCATCCGAGACCCAAAGAAATTCAGAACAATTGAGAAAGAAAGTAATTGAGACTATCAGTCGGGAAAGGGTTATAAAGCATTTCCAAACCTTTGGGAATCCAGCGAAACACAGTGAGAGCCATTATCCACAATGACGAAGACATGGAACATTGGTGAACCTTCCCAGGAGTGGCCGGCCGCCCCAAATACCCCAAGAGCGCAGCGACGACTCATCCAAAGGTCACAAAAGACCCCACAACAACGTTCAAAGAACTGCAGACCTCACTTGCCTCAGTTAAGGTCAGCGTTCATGCCTCCACCACAGGAAGACTGGGCAAAAATGGCCTGCATGGCAGAGTTCCAAGAGAAAACCCACTGCTGAGCAAAAGAACATCAAAGCTCGTCTCAATTTCCCACAAACATCTTGAGATCCCCAGACTTTTGGGACAACATTCTGTGAACCGATGAGACAAAAGTGGAACTCTTTGGAAGGGTGTGTCCAAGTATATCTGGCGTAGAAGGAACACTGCATTCCATAAAAAGAACATTATACCAACAGTAAAATATGGTGGTGGTTTGTGATGGTCTGGGCTGTTTTTGCTGCTTCAGGACTGAAGACTTGCCGTGATAAAATGAACTATGAATTCTGCTGTCTACCAAGAGATCCTGAAGAGAATGTCCGACCATCTGTTTGTGTACTCAAGCTGAAACGAACTTGGGTTCTGCAGCAGGACAATGATCCTAAAAACACCAGCAAGTCCACCACCGAATGGCTGAAGAAAACAAATTGAAGACTTTGGAGTGGCCTAGCCAAAGTCTTGACCGGAATCCTATTGAGAGTTTGTGGTATGACCTTAAAAAGGCCGTTCATCTCGAAACCCTCTAATGTAACTGAATTAGGACAATTCTGCAAAGATGAGTGGGCCAAAATTCCTCCAGGACGCTGTAAAAGCCTCATTGCACATTATCGCAACGCTTGGTTGCAGTTGTTTGCTGCTAAGGTGGCACAACCATTTATTAGGTTTAGGGGCAATCACTTTTTCACACACCATGATGGTTTGGATTTTTTTCACCTTTTAATAATAAACACCTTCATTTACAAACTCATTTGTTGTTTACTTGTGTTGTCCATGACTATTGTTTAAATTGGTTTGATGTTCCGACACTTAAGTGTGACAAACATGCAAAGGAACAGGAAATGAGGAAGGGGGCAAACACTTTTCACACCACTGTACAAAGAAAATAGTGTCTCCTCACTCACCTTACTTATTCAGGAGATTTATTTGAACTGGATGTAGAATATACTCTGCTCAGCTGTTAAAATCATGCTTTGTTGTCTTCATCCCACTAGTCGTGTGACAAAAGAAGTTGAGGATCAGAAATTTAAAAACCATTGGTATAATCTGTACATGGATGCTTGTGTGTGCACTTCTACATGTGTCTACATGCTGTTTTTGCTTGACTTCTGCGCAGGTGAAGATGTGTCTATCAGCTTGTATGGTGCTTGTGAGGAACTAGACATTCATCTTGAGTCTGACTTTGTTCTGTTGAAGAAGACTTACCTTTCCCTGGCCAACGTACACAAAGTGTCCCTCACCTACAGTAGTAAGATCCCTCTTAATACTGTTGGACGACAATGCCCAGCCTGCAAGAGGAGGCCCTGAGCTTACTGAGGTATGTATGTATGAACACAAGGATTTAACCACCAACAATACGAAGTGGGTTTTTGGATAAGATGTTTTTAAAAGTGTGGGCTGTATAAGCCTCCCCTCTCGTCTTACTGTGTACATGTAGCCAGTAAAATTACCTGCTGTGTTTTTTTTCATTACCAGAGCATGTGTTGCCAGAAAAGTGTCCATCCTACTTTCTGTTAGCATGTCTTTGTTCTTCTATCGTACACTTCTGGTTTCTCTTTCTTTTTTTGTCTTTTACCTTACCTTCCTTCCTCCTTGTCTGTAGGGAAAGCTCAGTGCTGCAACAGAAGGAGGAGGAGGTGGAGAGGGAACGGTTGCTTATTCAGTGTGAGTCTGACCCCACAGCGATCCATCGCCTGCCACTGCTGTCCAGAGCACTGCAGGAACGCAGAAGCCAGGCTGTGCAGAACAACATCCTGGCCCTCTCACGCAGCTGCATAACTGTGATGCCAGCGGTGTGTTTATGTGTGTGTTAGTGTTTTCCTGTCTCTTTGTATCACTCTTGCCAGCTAATTGTCCACACAGTACCCATGGATTTGCAGCTTAGCTTCTTTCCGTGTTCGGACTGTGCTGCAGAGATTACAGCTTCTCATGATGTTTCTGAATAATCCAATACTTTTTATTAATTCCGCGGGGGTGACCTTACTTCTATACAGCCTTTTGTGAGCTGTCTAAGGGCATTTACGGGCTAAGTAGCACAGGCAGAGTAGGCTACATGCAGATGAACGGCACCGTGTGTGTGTGTGTGTGTGTGTGTGTGTGTGTGTGTGTGTGTGTGTGTGTGTGTGTGTGTGTGTGTGTGTGTGTGTGTGTGTGTGTGTGTGTGTGTTGTGTGTTGTTGTTGTTGCTGTTGTCTTCTTCTCTGTCACTCGTTCTTTAGACGAATGAATGTGTGAACAGGTAGGCCTACATAATTAGAAAAAACAATCACACAACATTGAAACAGGCTTTTTAAAAAGGTTTTGTTGCCCGTCCCTAAATGGAATGATTAAGTGTTAGGCTTTTGCAGTGTTTTTATTGTGCATGTTTTAATCGCAATGGTGATGAAAATTTCACAAACAAACATTTTAAATCTATATTGACATTAAAGACACCACTGCTGACTAACCCTGTATTAATTTGGCCAGAATTAAGCACATTGACCATACACGGGCCAGCCAAATGCTAGGTTTGTGTAGGGTGTGCATGTCTGATTTATATCCTTTAATCAAAATGACCTATTGTTTTTTTTTCTTCTTCTTGTCTTTACATGGCTCAGGAAGGTGAAATATGGCCCAAATGCCCAGCACAGTTCACCATTGTCTTCAAGCCCGATGAGGCCAAAGTATACCAACAAACCATATATTGTGATGTCACAGGTCAGTGCCTAGCTAGAAAATACAGCACTCATAGCACAGTATTGCATGTACACTCACCGGCCACTTTATTAGGTACCCCATGCTAGTAACGGGTTGAACCCCCTTTTGCCTTCAGAACTGCCTCAATTCTTCGTGGCATAGATTCAACAGGTGCTGGAAGCATTCCTCAGGGAGGTTGGTCCATATTGACATGATGGCATCACACAGTTGCCGCAGATTTCGGCTGCACATCCATGATGCGAATCTCCCGTTCCACCACATCCCAAAGATGCTCTATTGGATTGAGATCTGGTGACTGTAGGCCATTTGAGTACAGCCAACTCATTGTCATGTTCAAGAAACCAGTCTGTGATGATTCCAGCTTTATGACATGGGCGCATTATCCTGCTAAGTACCATCAGAAGTTGGGTACTTATGGTCATAAGGGATGACATGGTCAGCAACAATACTCAGGTAGGCTGTGGCGTTGCAACGATGCTCAATTGGTACCAGGGGCCCAAAGAGTGCCAAGAAAATATTCCCCACACATGACACCACACCACCAGCCTGAACCGTTTGATACAAGGCAGGATGGATCCATGCTTTCATGTTGTAGACGCCAAATTCTGACCCTACCATCCGACTGTCGCAGCAGAAATCGAGACTCATCAGACCAGGCAACGTTTTTCCAATCTTCTATTGTCCAATTTCGATGACTTGTGCAAATTGTAGTCTCAGTTTCCTGTTCTTAGCTGAAAGGAGTGGCACCCGATGTGGTCTTCTCTGCTTGTAGACCCATCTGCCTCAAATTTCGACGTACTGTGCGTTCAGAGATGCCTTCTTGCCCACCTTGGTTGTAACGGTGGTTATTTGGAGTCACTGTTGCCCTTCATCAGCTCGAACCAGTCTGGCCATTCTCCTCTGACCTCTGGCATAAACAAGGCATTTCCGCCCACAGACACTGCCGCTCACTGGATGTTTTTTCTTTTTTGCGACCATTCTCTGTAACCCTAGATGGTTGGTGCGTGAAAATCCCAGTAGATTAGCAGTTTCTGAAATACTCAGACCAGCCCTTCTTCCATGTCTACATGCCTAAATGCACTGAGTTGCCGCCATGTGATTGGCTGCTTAGAAATTAAGTGTTAACGAGCAGTTGGACAGGTGTACCTAATAAAGTGGCCGGTGAGTGTATATTTACAATACAGTAAGAAACAATCAATGTGCAAATTTAAGCTGAGCTAGCAGCATGGTGCCCAGGAGGCCAATATCAGTTGGTCCACCACTACAGATCTCAGGGGTCTGGGGCATCGGAGCTTGGGCCATTGCGCATTTCTGGGGCGGGTGCCATCGCGTCGTCTCCTCGCAGGGCCCTCTTTGACAGGGGTTTATTTGTTTGTCTTTCTCCACTCCATGTCCCCATCTCCATTCTCTTTGTTGCTTTGTGCAATTGTTGTTTTCCTCTGTTGTTTTTTATTGTCCCCACCTTTTCGCATTGATCTTATATCTGATTAAGTTTTGTGCAGGTTAGCATCTATGACCCCGTCCATGGCTCTGTAATATCAGTAACCTAACTGTCGGTTGTGTATTGATAAATCCCTGGTGCTGTCTGTGGTTCTGAAGTAGACATATTTGTAATTAATATGAAGCTGAAGTAAACCTGAACTTCTACGGTAATAGCTAAATATCCAGCCTTGAGTTTGAATTTTGGTTATTTTGTACATTAAAATCAAGACACAGGAACGCAAGAAAATTAAATAATAAAATATAGGATTGTGCAGGTGAGATTAGAAAAGTCCTACGGGCTTATAAAGGAATCTCACTATCACTCGACTGTGTGTATGTGTAAGTAGAATGGAGACAGCAAGGCTTAACTCTCTTTAAAGAGAGGGGCTGAATGATCAGTCCCCTACCAACAGGTCAATTCTGCAAAATTTATTTTGCAAAGTATATAACTTATCAGGTAAATTGGATAAGTAGCTCCACAAATAATATTGCAATACATGCAATATGGATAAATTAGGCTATAATAAGAGTAGTAAACATTTCTGATTAACCAAACTTTGAAATATGCCAATGATCCAATGGATTAGAAATCTTACAGCAAACAAATGAATAGGCTTTTTCCATCTTACTGTACTCTAAGATGGCCTTGGCACTGGAGCAGGATTTAACTCTCTAGGGCAGTGGTTCTTTAACTTTTTTTAAGAATGCACCCCCTTTGAATTTTTTTTTTTGCCAAGTACCCCCGACCAGTGCAAAGTATTTTTTGGTAGAAAGAAGTCCATAAAGAGAACAATACAGCTCCGTTTGTGATAGATTTACTAAACACAACCTTGTAACTGAAAAACATTGAAATGCTATCCATCAATTTAGACAACATTGGAAGACCACACCTGAGGTCGAGTTCCAAATAGTCCCAGAAAATTGCGTTTTTTGTCCAATTCTCAAACACGTAAATCAAATATGAGTAGGGAAGCAAGGTATAATCACGACTGGTCAGTTCAGATCCATTCAACTTTGCCTCTCATAATGAGTAGAAATGTTATACAATCTCTCTTTAAAGGTCCCAGTGCTGACCATTTCACTTTATGAGGTTTTTAACATTATGCAATATGCGTCCCCCCCAGCCTGCTTATGGTCCCCCAGTGCTGAAGAAATGGTGATAGACGTAAACCGAGTCCTGGGTATCCTGTTTTTTCCTTTGAGATAATGAAAGCTCAGATGGGCCAATCTGGAATCTTGCTCCTTATGAGGTCACAAGGGGCAGGTTACCTCTCCTTTCTCTGCTTTTCCCGCCCGAGAATCTGGCCCACCCATGGGAGAGAGACATCATGGCTTTCAAACAAGCAAAGTGGCAGTTTGGTCAAGGCCCACATCCGTTGGTGCAGACAAAGGTTAGACAGACAAGTCTGAGCAGACCTGTGCCTGTCTGTTTTTGTCAGAGAACAACAACTCTCTCAACTATTCTGTTTTTCACGTTCCTTTCTCCGTCAGTTGTAGACGTCCACAATCAAACTGGAAGCACACCACAAATTAACCCCTAAGTCCCTCCTAATGCTTTAACTGCTCATTGCTATTTGATCTCAGTTCATTTTCGTATTAGACCCTACAGTCATGAGGCCCACATATATTCATTTCTTCTCATGGTAGTAAAAGGTTGTTGGGAATTGCTGTGGCTGTCACGTGTGTCTTCGGAGCCGGAGGCCAGATTTACATAATTCATGTTTTTCTGAGGCAGGTGGCGACCTGACCAGCCTGGCTCAATGACAGTCGGACTGAAAACTACCATACCCTGATTCCTCACTTTGCAGAAGCATTAGAAGCTTATTCAGCAAAACTGCATGATTGAACTCGTATGCCCTTCAAAAAGTTCAGAGACAGAGAAAAAAGTAGAAAAGTTGCAGCAAAGTTAATGTTTAGCAAGTATGTAGACTTTTACATTTGGACAACCATTAATTTAGCACTTTAATCTGGACACATGAATGAATTTTTTCAATTCACCTGGATAAACACCATGTTTGATATGTAAGACAATCTTTGTAAACCTTAAGTTGTCACTTTATAAATGCATTTGTGTTGGTAAACCTCCGACCTCCTTGTTGTGGAATGTTCCCTTGACCTTACAGTATGTTTTTGGTTTCTCTGTCTTTAACTTGGTTGTGAATCTCTCCCTCTTTGTGTCTGCACTTAGGCCGTGAATCTCGGTTGCCTCTCACAATAAAGGCTGAGGGAGTGGGACCTAATCTCCAGCTCAACTATGACCTGATGGACATAAGAAATGTATTCATTGGTGACACAGACAATTATGAAGTAAGAAAGGTTAAGCCAAAGTGAACAGTTGTGTCCCTTCAGATTATCTGATCAAATTATCAACACAACATGCTGCTAGTTGAAAACAACTAAAAACTTACAGTATGTTAAAGAGATATAAAACCAGCTGAAATAGAATTAAACAGGAATGAAATACAGGAATTAAAGTGATTGCCGTGTAGAAATTACACATTACTTCAAAAAGCAGCATCAGAAAGAAAAAGTTTGAAAGAACTGAGAATTGCAGTGGACCTGCAGTTTTCTAGGAGTTTGTTTAGATTTGTAGTGCATAAAAACTTAACATCACAGAAAACATGACATGGGTGTTGAATCAGCAGATCCTTTGTTTTTCTCCAGATGGAGTTGAACAACAGAGGACTGATTGATGCTCCTTTCAGGCTGTCAAGCCCCAACACCACCTTCGGCCGCTGTTTCTCCTTCAGTCCTGTGGAAGGTGTTGTTCCCACTGGGGCCTGCCAGATTGTGAAAGTCACCTTCCACAGTTGCATCTTGGGAACTTTCAATGAAAACCTGCTGCTAACTGTCACAGGACAGCCTCAACCACTGACTGTGACTTTCAGGTGAAGTTAGCCAGAGTCTTTACTCAGATTGTAATGGAACATTCAGATATAGCCGAGCAAATATAAAAACTCGGTCTTGAAATTTGTTGGCAGTGTTACTTATTAAAATACCAATGTTTCTCATGGCACATGTTTTTGGCTTCTTCTTTTTTTCAGGGGTTGTGTTGTTGGTCCCAAATTACACTTTGATGTTTCACAGCTCAATTTTGGAGATGTAGGCTTTGGTGAGTTGCAACATTTTTCTTGAGCTTTTTAATTTTTAAGTAGCTACATACGATAACTTCGAGAATCTGAACGTTCAGGAAATAAATGTCCTCCACCTCAGCCTCCTCTTTATTTCCCCTTTGCCATCTAATGTTCTGTGCAGGTTTCCACTAACGTGAAGTGTAGCCTATTCAACGACTCCTCTGTGCCTGTTACCTTTGCCCTGCATGTCGAGGAGACGGCTTGGGGTCTCCCAGTGTTACTAGTCTCAAACAGGCGTCCAAGGTGTCCATGAACATTTGGGAAGGCAGTGCTGCTGAGATCTTCATGCACGGCCTGTGGAGTTCACCGTCACACCTGCTGCGGGCTCTGTGTGTTCCTTTTCAGGTGTCACCATTGAGGTACGTGAATTAACAATGAAGGGGAACCCATTTGAAAGAATACTTTTTAAAATCAATGTTGCTAAACTAGTAGAACCTTTTTTGTTTTTTAAGTATGCCAAAACTGTACTGGCGGTATGTTATTGAAAAATATATATATATATATATATATATATATATAATATATACATATATATATATAAGTTTTTTGCCATGTGCACATTAACTATACAAGAAGTAGTTGTTGGTAATGAAATCTTAGATCTCAGGCTCCCTTCCACATGCTAATTGAATATGTAAGAAGAAAACACAGCTAATGAAAAAAAGAAGAGATCAAAAGGGCGTTTCAACCAAAGGAACTTTTCTCTGGAACTACCAACCTTCTGAGGAACTGACTGACTGCAGACACCAGATTCTAAATTAAGTTCTGGGGACATTTTCCGGGCCTTTTGTATCCCCCAAAGACTCTGATCGAGGGTAATTAACCGCCTTATTCATAAAACAAGGAAGTACTCTCATCAATTTTTGAGCATTTTAGGACAAGGGGGAAATAGAAATGCGGCTTAAGAAATACTGAAAATACTGCAAGTCAAAGTATAGGATAAAATAAAATAACTAAAAAAACTGATCTGAATGAATCAACTGAATGTAAACAGGAACGGAGTAAATGTATTTGCTGAGAGAAGTAATAATAATATACTGTACATACACACATTATTATATACACACACATAATATATTACATAACACATAGTACAGGCCAAATGTTTGGACACACCTTCAGTGTACGCACACAGTTTCTTAAATATTAAGTAAAAGTAATATAAAGGTAAGGTGACAATACAGGTATGTACAAGGTATGGGAGGGGTGGGACCGGATGCGGTACAGTCTCCCGGCAGGCGGCAGGCAAAACAGTTTGTAGCTGAGGTGATTGGGCTCCCTGCTAATCCTATGGCCTTCTTCCTGCACCGCTGGGTGTAGTAGTTTTCCTTGGATGGCAGACCCATCTTGGTGATGTGCTGAGCAGTTTATAACCCCCTCTGTATGGTTGATGGTTGAGGTCGGTGCAACTGCCATAACAGATGGTGATGCAGCTAGTCATGATACTCTGAATGGTGCAGCCTAATCATTAAGTGTAGCTGCAAAAGAGATAAGCAGTGCATCCCCTCAATAAGATATCCTACAAAAGAATATATAATAATATATATATATATATATATATAATATATATAAAGAAAAATCTAAGCCCTTCATCTGAATATAACAAGAGGCAAATTAATACTTTATGAAACAAAAGTCCCATGAATAATAAAAGTAAACTCATTTATTTATGTTTAAACATATTGCATAATTTATATTTTTATTTACATATATTTATATTATTGCCTCATTTCAGAATTTCAGAATTTATTTCAAAGGCATATTTATTTATGTATGTATTTTCCATTTATTTAACTTTGAATAAAATGGCATTCCATATTGATGTGAGCAATTTTTTTCTGTATGTTTTTAACCTTTTGGTCGTCTCAATACTATTGTAGTGTGTATTATGTACACAGGTGAAGCTGTGCTCCAACACAGTCGAAGCTACAGTCTGGCGCTGGTGGTGTGTTCAGGTGTGTCGGGAAGAAAATCCTAACTCTGCCTATCATAGCCAGGTCAGACACATTTACAGATGGGAACATACACACACGCTCTTTGTGTGCATACATACGCAAACATACTCAAAGATGGCATAAAACAGCAGAGGTTGCTTTTTACAAACTGACCACACTTTCTCTTAAGCAAAGTGTCTTTTATTCTGGCGTTAACCTCTTCTGTGCTTCTGGCTGTCTTCTGGCTCTTGCTGATGCTTTGACAAACTGAAAATGCAGTCCATTGAACTTCCATACAAGTGTCGACAAATTGGTGTTATGTGTTAAATATTCGAGCCTAATTTGCATATAATACATTGAATGTCACCTGCACCATCACTCAGAATAGGGCTTGGCAATCTGAATTCCTTGCTGCAATCACCGTCATTGTTAAGTCATGAATAAGTTCTAATTAAGACACTGCAGTCGGCCATGATTGATGCCAAATACTGTTGTGATTGATACACAAACCTCAAATCTTTTATTCTCCTCTCCTCTATCTGTCTATTTATCTTTGTTAATAGGTGTGTTGTTCCTGATATTGTGGGAGACTCCAGTCTTGGACTTTCAAATGTTTTCCTAAATCACCGCTATGAACAGCAAGTGCGGCGCTGACCAACACCAGCACTCTGCCTGCCTGCTACGGCATGCTGGACCAGGTATTGTATATTACATATATGGCAGTGATGGCAGTGTACTTATAGAACAGGGAAAGTAACAAGCACAAACTGTCAAGGGTTGCATGCATTTATTTATTTTTTTACTTTTTATTGTTTTTCTTTTAACATAACATATGTATGTGCCATCTGGGCACGGAACATACAACATAACATAACGTGACGGGGAGGATCTGTGCGTCAAGTCGAACAGCAGTTACCATACGTACATCACGCATAAAGAAAATATAAAGATGCTGTTTGAAGATAAGGAAAAAAAAAAAGGTTCTTGATTTACGATTTAGCATGATGAAAGGAGGATTTGGCCACCAAGTAAAACGCAGCCTGAACACAAACACATCACAAAATAAAATTATAAAGATACTGCACAAGAATAGGGAAAAGAATTTCTTATTAAAGAATTTCAACCTTATTTTGACGATTTATATGAAATCAGGTCTTACAGATGACACTAGCTCACTCAACCATTTTGACCATTTTTCTTCAAAATATCAGCTTGGTTCCGTGGTTTAAAAGTATTCTTTACATCACATATATTTTATAGATTATCAATCCCCTTTATTGATGGTTTGGTTTTCTTCAGCCATTTTCTGGTCAAAGCCTTTTTGCACCCCACTAACAACACACAAAAAGGCATTTGTCACGCTTTGTATATTCAAAACCATCCAGATGACACAGGTACATGACTTTGAAATTTAGAACCATTTTCCTTTAAAAAACAGCCTCCAGAACCCCAAGAACCTCCCTCCAAAATGGGGCCACAGAGGGACAGCTCCAAAAATATGAAAATGAATGCCAAAGTATTCCCACAGGACCTCCAGCGGGCAGTCTGATTTGATTAGGCCTTTTGTGCCGGAGAAAGAAAATCAAGTCACATTTTTCCAATTGAATTCCCTCCAGGAGGGGAGCTTGTCACTGACCACTGCTGTTTCCAGTCCTGTACCCCTCCTCTGTGAGACTGTAAATCCTCCCTCTGCTTCCCATCTTTCCTTAATGCCCAATGTTGATCACTTTAAGGTCTTGAAGACTGAGTATAGTTTGGATATTATCTTTTGGAAGGAAACATTCCTGAAGGCCCCTTGGAAGATGTTAAGAATTTCATCCCTCTCTGAAGGAACATTCCTTGGGAATTTCTTGTTTGCAAAATCCTGGATCTGCAAATATCTAAATAATCCTGGTTCTGTAGGTCAAATCTTTCTCTCAGGTCCCGGAAACTCAAAACTTTATTCTGCTCTAGGAGTGTGCAGTATGCAGTAAGCCCATTGTCCCCAGGTTTTGAATCTTGCATCATAGCTATTTGGTACAAAATCCGGATCATAGCTAACCATTTAAACACTTCAGTTTTTCTCTTCAATTGATACTTTTAATTATTTCACCCAAGTTGTCAAAGAGCCAGTTATCCATGGATTGTTGGGGTCTGATAGGCAATCTGTCATGAAGGATCTCCAACCAAACTAACCACTGGTATTCCTAATCCCATTGTCATTTCTATTCTTTCCGTTTTGATCTATAATTTGGAGTACACCCATCCCACTGGTGGCCGAATTTGGCTGCTCTATAGTAATTTCTCGAACGGGGAGGGCTAGTCCCCCTTTGTCCTTGGATGATTGTAGGGTTTTATTCTTCCCTGCCCATATAATCTGGAAAGTATTTTATCCCACTCTCTAAAATACAATTCTGGTTTTCTTTATTGGATTGAGAGAAAAGATATAGGAGTCTTGGTAGAATGTTCATTTTAACCAATCTATACGAGAACTGGTTTATAAGGGATCAATTTCCATCTATTGATATCATTTTAATTTATTTTTTGAGGGGGCCATATTTTAATGTCTTCTAGTTTTGATGTGTCTAAGGGTAGGATAATTCCTAAGTATTTTATATATCCTTGTCCCAGTCTAGATGGTACCTGACCGAGACATTTGGGCGATCAAATAAAAACTAGAACCTGTTTTTTTTTCTTATTTAATTTATATCCTGAGTATGACCCTACTCATCTAAAATAGACATCAACGCTGGAAGAGATTCTGTTGGGTTTGAAAGGCTAACAAGCACGTCATCTGCGAACAGGGCCACTTTTGTTCACCTGCTGCCATACTGACACCTGTGATCTTGTTGTTCTGCCAATCCATTGTGCCAGTGGCTCAATAAAGATTGCAACTAGAATTGGACTCAGGGGGCAGCCCTGTCTTGTTGATCTCTCTAGCAAAACGAGCCTAAGAGCTCTCTATTAACTTTTAGCTTTGCTGATGGTTTATCGTAAAGGACTTTTAAGTATAATAATTACTTGATTAAAATTGAATTTCTCCTAATGTTGCATAGAAATTTCCATCGGATTGCATGCATTTTTAAGGTCCCATATAACGCAGATTTTTCAGACTCATTCTTGTATTTGGGTTTTTACTAGAATATGTCTACCTTCAATGTTCAAAAAAATACTTTATTTTTCAAATTCTGTCTACTGTATCACAGTCTGTCTGAAACCTCCGTTTTAGCCAAGCCCTCAGAAAGTGTGCCTTCTTTGAAGCCAATTGAACATGGTGGCCTAACAGTGAAATTGCATTTCCTAGCACAGCACTGATGCGGACTGGTCCAAAATACTTTGTCCCATTGACTTATATGGATCGATATGTCTTGTATTTTTTTTAGCGTCACAACCCCCGGAAATGACAGAATTGAATCCGATAACATTTGGAAAGTGCACAATTAAATCATTTTATCCTTATTCAAGTTAGCGGAGTGCTAAACCAGAAGTAGCCAGCTGGGCCACTGAGGTTTGTAGGTGGCCTGCTTTATGGGCCGCACAGTGCTGATGCAGTGTAGATTAACGGTGTAATTTCTGGCTCCATAAGGTCTACACTACTGAGCAACTCTAATAGAATAGGGGCGTCACCTCCAACTCTGTATCCAGTTCTTATCATAAATCCATGGTTTTAGTGCCTGTCTTCTTAAGAACCTCTCCCGAAAAAGCACAGTCTGCTTTGATTGGTCAGCGCTTCTGGGTCTTCCACATCCACTCTTGTCATTTCTGCACCGTCCTTGCAACCAGGAATGACTGTAGCTGCACTTTAAATTCTGCTTTTCTAGTCTTAACAATTACTCAAAGTGCTTTACACACTACAGCACCATTAACGCACACATTCATGCTGGACATTCATGCACACACAGGTGACCAAGGCTTCCATGTCTGCCACCTGCTCAACGACATACCGATTGTACACACCAATTGCGCAGCTTCAGGAGCAATTTGGAGTTCAGTGTCTTGCCCAAGGACACTTCTACATTAATGTTTTCATGAGCAACAGAAATTCAAGTAAACAGCTAGCCTGGCTGTGTCCAAAGTACAAAGTCAGCTTTCCCACCCCCCCTAAAGATAACTAACACGTTATTTCTTTATTGTTTCTTGTACTAAAGGCACAGGAACTTTCAACGATATCACTTGATTGGACTTATATTAGCTTTTGCTGAACTTTAAAATGGATTTTTAGCTTGGAACTAGACTGTGTGTTTTGACCCTCCGAAGCAGGGACTTTCTGAAGTGTTAAGCTAAGCTAACTGTCTCCTTGGTCTAGTCCTCATATTACTGGACATTAAGAGGTATCAAGCTTCTCATCCAGCTCTCCCTAAGGAACCAGTAAAGTATTTGCCAAAATGTTGAACTATTGCTTTAATGAATCCAATAGCCTGTCATTATCACTGTGTTAAGACTCTGACCCTTGTTAAGACAAATATAATAAATATTGTTTTTGGAATCAAATAATCATGCCCTGACTTACAGTGTGCGGCTGTGGCTCAGTGGTAGAGCGGTAGCCTACCAATTGGAAGTTTGGTGATTCAATCCCTGCCCTGCAGTCCCATGTCGAAGTGTGCTTGGGCAGACCTGAACCCCAAGTTGCCCCCGATGGTGCGTCATTGGAGTGGTGAATGTGCGTGAGTGTGTATCTGATGAGCAGGTGTTGTGTCGGCAGCCTCGGCCACAGTGCATGAATGTGTGTGAATGGTTCCTTTACTATGTAAAAGCGTTTTGAGTATTGTTAAGACAAGCGCTGTATAAAATACTTCACATTTACAGCAAAAGCTCCATGAAACTGTACTGGTACAAATGGCCAACATTCAAATCACTGTCACTGTCCACTCCTGCCATGACAAGGGCAGGGAATATATATTACTTTAAAACCATCTGTCTTTTTGTACAATAGATTTTTTGGCCTTAATGTTTGCTAAAAAAGTCATTTTCTGTCTGTGTCACCTTTTTCAGGAATATGAGGAGAGTCTGCCACTGCTTTTTGGCAGTTTCAAACCCAGAGGATTGATTCTTCCTCACAGTTCAGAAGAGCTTCCTGTGTTTCTGCTGGCTAAGGCCATTGGAAGGCAACAGCGCACTCTACGCATTGCTGTGTTTGGTAGCTTCCAGCCACCCCTGGTCAGTGGAAGTGTGTGTGTGTGTGCGTGTGTGTGTGTGTGGTGTGTGTGTGTGTAAATGTAAATGTGCTGTATTTATATAGCGCTTTTCCAGTCTTAACAACTGCTCAAAGCGCTTTTACATCTACAGGACATTCACCATTCACACACTTCATACACTGTGGCCGGGGCTGCCGTACAAGGTGCCACCTGCTCATCAGATATACATTCATACCCACTCACACTCAGATGCGCAGCACCGGGGCAACTCGGGGTTCAGTGTCTTGCCCAAGGACACTTCGACAATGACTGCAGGGGCGGGGATCGAACCTTCCGATTGGCAGCACACCGCTCTACCACTGAGCCCCCGCCGCCTTGTGTGTGTGTGTGTGTGTGTGTGGTTGTTGTGTGTGTGTGGTGTGTGGTGGTGTGTGTGTGGTGTGTGTGTGTGTTGTTGGGTGGTGTTGTGTGTGTGTGTGTGTGTGTGTGTGTGTGTGTGTGTGTGTAATTCTGTAAGTTTAATATCGTTGCTGTTACTGGTTGAATACTCTGCATAAGGGAGTATTTTGAGTAGTTTATCTGAATACAGGCAAATCATATGCAGGTGTCTTTCTCTACAATTACCGTCAGTAAAATGTGTTCTCTAATCTGCCTTTTTCTGTTCCAGGAGGTGGGGTTGTCATGTATTGGGCAGGACCAATAGTTCATGTTCAGAGCCCACAGCTGGACTTGGCACAATCCCGGTCTGACGGACATAACTAGAACGCTGCAACTGTCAAACCAGTCCACCTATTCCAGCCCACTTTACTGCTTGCATGGTACAAACACACCACACAGACACACCCCTTAGTCCATATACTGTATTAACGCTATTAGATAGAACGCACATGCTAATTAGAGATAAATGAATAAAACGGTTTGATACATTCAAATTTACAAGCCCTGAGATCTAGTGGTAAGATGTTACAAGGGAGCATACAGAAATTAAATGCTTTTCGTGGTGGATTTAATACATACCTGTCGAGCCATCTGTCCATTAGTGGCTAGATTTCTTTAGCAAACCTTCTGTCTGTTTTCCCCTGCTGTTTGTACACATTAACATCATTCTATATGTAATGAATGAGTAATAGTTCTAATGCTTTGCTACTCTTGCATAATTTGTTGCCACTCAATTGTAGTCCTACCCCAGAAGATAAGTGATTTTCCTTGAGTGTGCTCTCCTTCGTGAACCGTCAGACCTGACATTTTGTTGATTCAGGATGACATGACTGGAATAGTGGGCTGGATCTGGGACGCTGATTGACAATGCTCAACTTGGAATCTCTTGCAGTGTCTGGTGTTTATGAATTTTATACACAAAATAATTATTTAATCTACAAACACAATACGACGTCTACAATGTTGAAAGATTTAGAAATACAAGAGGGAGCACAGACCCATCACAAAAACTCTTAAGATTGGAACTATAATCTTCCACTCAGTTTTATTTAATCATACTTTTACTTAGTGTAATGTAACTGTACCTTATCTTATGATCTCAGTCTTTCTGAAAGCTCTTCTGCTATCACTGGAAGCCAATGGAGCAAGCTTCTACAGGAGCTATACTCAATACTTCCTAAGCAGATAAAACACCCTGCATGACACTATTCAAACACACACAGGCAACCCTGGTGTAACTGCAGTTGTGTGACCCGTCCTCACCTCTAAGGCAGTGTTGAGGATAGGAGTTTCCCCCTGCACTCTCAACATCAATCGATGCAGACTCTCCTGGAATTACATTGCATCTCGCTCATAGGCTGGCAGGGAGCCACACAAGTAGCCCGATGATGATGATTGTGGGGATATTGTGGAAGGTATCCAACTTGCTTGTCATCTAAGTGACCATCTGAGAGAAATGAACCACAACCTCCCCTAATAAACAGGATTTAATTGATTATTTTATACAGTGTAAAAGATATCCTAGACAACCAGACTGTGTAATGTGAAAAATAGTGTCCAGTGTTTCCCCTATGTTGACTGTTTAAGTCTGGCAGATGGTATACCACCGCTCATCCAAATTCCGTTCTCACTTAACACCTTTTAAGTTTGGTGCTAGATTTGTGGGGGTTCATGTGCTCTTGATAGCTGTAAGCATACAGCACTGATTTGGATTCAAAGCCCTCTTACTTGTGCTGCGTCCAAAAGCAATCCATGCAAATCAAGTTGTGGATGCAGCAGGTTTGATGTGATTATTGAGATTCCAGTCGTCTTGCTCCTTCCTCATGAGAGTCAACCCCTTGCTCTTTCTCTTTCTAACTCTACCCACCCCCTTTACTCTGTCACCCTTGTATCGACCCACACCCAGTCAGCTTCCTGTGCCCTTTTTACCCGATCAACAAATGCTGAGAAAGTATCTATGACTCTGACCGTGTCACTCTCTGGTCAAGTGTTGCCTGCTTGTGTGAGGCATCTTTCTTCAAATGTCTCTTTTTCTGCAGGAACTTTCTGTAAGGAAGTACTTTCAACAGACCATCAAACTAAATCTGAATTTAGAGCCCTTCATTTGTCCAGGATTATTGTAGTAGAGTCTCTGCTTCAGTGATGCAACACAAATGTCAATTGCAGTACTTGACATAGGACATAATTCTTCTCATTGATGATCAATCTACCATGTTGTCCTAAGCTTCACTGCATCTTTAGGAAACCCATTCTCAAAAGCCCAATTAAAAGTTTATGTTCCAGCCATTCATCAACAGAGTTGCTATACAGAACATTGATTGTGATCCCGACAACTGCTTGCTATTTATATATATTATATTTATATATATATATATATATATAGAGAGAGAGAGAGCGAGATAGAGAAGAGAGAGAGAGAGGAGAGAAACTGTACAGTGCACTGAGCACAGTGAAGGGCTTTGTTTAAGGACTGGAAATGAACATTAGATTTGCAGCGCGTCTGTTTTCTCATTGCATTGGACTTTATTGAAATCAATGCAATCAACACCATCCCACAGCTGGGAAGTAGAATGAATATTGAGTTTGTCTTGCGGCATCTCTTTTTTTATGCTCACTCAAAGAGAGTGTAGATGTGAGAAAAATACATTTCAAAACAATCCTGTGTTAAGGCTTTTGAGTATTTTAAAACACATTTATCATAGTACACTCATCTTAACTTGTTATGTATATCCATACTCTACCAATCCAAATCCATTATGGAGATATTTTTCTTATGTCAGGCAAGGAATATTGATGTGTTTATGCGGCTTTATATATATACATCTATCTTTACAGGTCCATCTGTACCCATAGGATCTCAATTAAGTGAAGGGAGCTATTTTCAATTAACACATTTCCATCATGTACTACTGCTGTAACTATACTATGTAACTCTATGGATGCAAAGGCGGGGATCCTGTTGTAGCAACACTTTACCTCATCCGATTTAGATGGTAAAGGAACTCTTTTCCCTTGTGTTTCTGTTTTCCTCAGCGCTATGGAAGTCCTTTGGCCGAGTTGAGCCCAGAGGGGGAAGTGCCACCAAGAGAGCCAGCTTGACGAGAATAGTGGCACACCTGGAGGACACACTTCACTTCCACCCCATGCGGTGGAAATATCCATCCAGGAGTCAAACACACACTGTCCCTCTGTTTGCCACAGGCACTGGCACACAACGATTGTCGTGACAAGCCTTTTGCTCCCAACCTTGACCTAGCACATACTTCAGGTAGAATAAAAGATGTCCACTCATTATTCAAATTGACTTACTATTGATATGGGGTATTTAGAACTGAAAATGTGTAGTTATAGACAACATGCCTTAATTCCTCGCGTCCTCGCTCCGGTATGTCCTATTAGCCCTGGTCATGCCAGTACCACTTCAAGCTGACCAACCGTGGGAAGCGAATGCAGCTGCTTCACTGGCGACTGAGGACTTCCTGCTCTCCCCAAAGACTCAAAAGGGGGGACATTTGTCCGGCCGATCCAACCATGCCCTCCATCTCAGCTCAAAGTAAGGATATTCATGGTGACATGGTGCTTGACGGGATCTTCAGACCTCATCAAAAACTCGAAAGGGGGGAAACTTACCTGGCCGGACAGTCTTTGCCGTCCATTTCTGCTCCCAAGAAGAAGGATATCCCGGCCGTGTATCTTTGCTCTCCTCCAGCAGAGAAGCCGTGTTCAGCCTCACACCTTCTCGTGTGGACTTTTGCCAGGCCGCTCTGTTGACATGGTGCTGAGGTGATCTTCAGACTGCCCCAAGGTGAGATAGTCTGCTTGCAGGCCCAAAATGGATTAAACTCAAGCTCGAATTTTATAAGCACTGTCAATGCAGTGTTGTAGTCAGAACCAACTAAACCTAGACCAAGTCATCATTAAGACCAGAGTGCATTGAGAATGAGACAAGACCAAGACATTGAGGGGTTGAGACCAAGTCAGACCAAGACCAGACCAGTGCGAGTCCCACACTGCATACATGATTGAATGTGGAAATGCTAACCATATGTACTCCTCAAATTGATCTGAAAGATCCACATTTCCATAAAAAACACAACCGAAAACAAATTAGATTCTTTTTCATTTATCATTGGCTGACATCCCCAGACAGCTAGAGCTCTTCTCCTGTCTCCCACATTCCTTTCTTTGTAATGATGTTAAGGGGGCGGGGGAGGGGGTTAACAGGTAACACCATTTCAAACTAGAAATCAGCAGGACGTTTTACATCTAATCACAGTAATTATAAATAAATCAGACAATGCACAGCATGCAGTGATACCTCTGCGTTTGTGGTATTGACCGTCTTGAAATAAAATCCTGAGTCTCCTTTTTAATCTGAGACCGAAAGACCAAGACCTTCAAAAGGTACTACATCCACTGGTCAATGTGTCCATTATATTAGATGCTGTTGTAGTACATGTACATTCATATGTTTCTTGTCTTCCCCAGGTTGTACGAGAGCGTCTGTGTGCCGTGGCTTGTGGGTCGCCAGGGGTTGTAATGAGCTTATCATGTCAGTAGCTGTTTACCTGTCGCTTTGTGGCTCCTATGCTCGCGTTCCTCCAGCAGCTGAAATTCTACACAAGAAGGTTAGGCAAAAGTATTTTTTCTATTTAAAACTTTACTCAAAAAGATTTACTCAAGAGCCACAGCTATTGATTTTCAAGGAATTGTTTGTTTTTCCACACATACATGATGCACAGATGCATCAATATATCCCTGAGTCTCAGTCATGTAACACACCAAATCCCCCAAACAAACTAAACCGATACCGTAAATGCACACCAAAAACACTAACATTACATCATTAACATACTTAACAAGGACAGAACAGTTTCCAATTCAATCCACTTTATTTCTATAGCACATTTTACAACACAAGTTACCAAAGTGCTGCACGAAAACTCAAACATACAAACCATTCATGTAAAATATTGTAAAAACAAATAAGGGCATCGGGTTTAAAAGATGAAAATAGATAAAATGAATAACTAAAATACATAAAACAATAAGAGCCATCAGGACCCACAACTCACATGGAGTTAAAGCAATGAAAAAATGTTGTCTTAAGACGAGACTTAAAACACTCACTGTTGGGGCTGTTGGACATGGAGGGCAGAGCGTTCCAGAGTTTAGGTCCAACCAACAAAGCCCTGTCCCCCCGGTTTTAAGTCTTGTCTTTGGGACCACAGCTGGAGCTGGCTCTCTGACCTCAGTGACCGCGCTGACCTTAATTCTGGATGAGGTCCGAGTATATGTTGGGCCAGTCCATTCACAGCTTTAAAAACAACAAATAAAATCTTAAAATCATCCTAAAAACGTACAGGAAGCCAGTGCAATGAGCGCAAGAATGGACTTATATGAGCACAGCTTTTTGGTTCCAGTTAAAGACGTGCTGCAGAATTTTGGACAAACTGTAAGCGTGAAAGTGCTTTGTGACTTATACCCATATAAGTGCATTACAGTAGTCTAAACGAGAAATAAAAGCATGTATAGCTTTTTTCAAAGCTGTTAAAAGACAAAAACGGTTTAAAACTTTAGCTAAAGGCAAAGATGATAAAAACTAGATTTCACAACTGCATTTATTTGTTGTCTATTTTTACCCCAGGGTTAGTTACACACAGGATCACAAAATCATTGAGGGGGCCCAAGTTTATCATAGAGTTTAGTGGGGCCAAACTGCATGATCCCAGTTTTACTCTCATTTAGTTTTAAAAAATGTGGGGCTAACCACGCTTTGACGTCATTTAAACAGTTAAGTAGGGGTGTCAGGGGGCTGCCTTCCTGCTTTTTGATTGGTATATAAATTTGACAATCATCAGCATAAAGATGATAGGAGATGCCATGCTTTTTAAACTATTCCATATGGAAGGACATAGTCCCATGATCCCTTGGCACTGCAGTTGCAGAACAGTCAGCCCACAACATGCATCCTGCAGGCCGTCACTACATTATATTAGTATTTAATTTTGTAATATATCTTGCGAAACTTGTCCAAACAATGTTATCTGTTTGTTTTGTAGGCATATCATAGTCCAATGCCTTTTGGGGATTGACATGGCCGGAATGCAAATAATTAAAAAGCGTTGGTGGCATAACCTTTTTATTATAATGAATGTCACGTTACAATGTTACGTTCCACCTTTGCCAAATAAACGAATACAAAGCAATTAAGACTATCAGCTCCCACAAAATTTCTCTGATTTCTCAATGGCTATGTTTAGAAAGGGTGTCGAGTGAAGATAAGTCCATCATGTTTTTTTTAATCCTCCGCGTCCTCCTTGGCCACTAGCAACTATGGAGGAGGGGTGGAGATGGGGTGATGCGCGATCCGCGTGAAGCTTGTTTCTATGGAGGTGTGGACATTTTTCATGTCATTACTTAGAATTCCGTATGGGGGAGACAGAACTATGCACTGTAGCTTTAAAGGAATGTCCTGGAATTTGAGCAACCCGTAAAGTTTGATTGGATCAGAAACAAAAAAATGACTTAAGATTCTTGTTCCTCAAACATGTCTTTTAGTGTTGAATAATTATCTCTATGTCTACAGGTCCCAGGGAGAGTCTCTAAAGCCACTATATGAGAAGCTGATCTTCGAGATTTGTCGTCTCTGCCTCTATCCATGAGCTCTCGCTTGTAGAGCCGTTCTCTCTGTGTGAGGCCTCGGAGCCCATAGTCAGCTACCACTATGGTACACTCTCTCCCTTTTAGTCATCACACCTCATTGTTATTTCTCTATTTGTTTAAAATTTCAAGTTCCAGGCAGAATAAACTTGCAGATTTTTTTCTTCTTCTTCTTCTTTTTCTTCTTCTTTCTTTCTTCTCTTCTTCTTCTTCTTTTCTTCTTCTCTTCTTCTTCTTCTTCTCTCCTCTACCACCCAGTGTTGTTTGTAAAGGTAATCTGAGGATATTATTAATGTTTTTTTTTTACTTAAAAAAAACCCTTGATCAAGTTGTTGGCTAGTTTTCATATATAAAAAGACAATTTAGAGCAATATCAGTTTCCTATGTGTGTTTGCTCTGTGGTAGTGAGGGTTTTGTAATTTTAGATCCCAGATTTTGACTTTAAAAATAAAACACTGACTTCATACCAAAATTAGAAAGAAAGTAAGTTTGGAACAGTGTATGACAACGTGACTCATATACTAAGTTCGGCAAGTACTGATTTTAATACAGATTGTGCATTGAAACAACCTAAATGTTTAGTGAGCGTGTGAACTTTTCTGCACCATTTTTTATTGTCTTTTTAAAATTCCCACCATCCTCCTCTCTTTTTCAATCTCTGTCCATTGTTACTTTCATTCAAATTGCTTGTTGTCAGAGCTTCTTCTATCCCACCAATTACTTTAAAGATTAATGGCCAATGCCTTGCTCAAAGGCAGGCCAACGAGAACACACAGACCCTTGAGGAAAGCTGTGCCTCCAACCAGCAACGATTGCTAATTTAGAATTTCAGCTCTTAAATTATTTTTCAGATAATGTTGTTTATTTATCAGACTTATTTGCAATGAGGACTATCACTTCATCCAGCGTTATCACTTTGTTGAGTGTAGTGGGATGTGTGCTAATGAGTGTGCAAATTATATCCAGAGAAGTGGACATTATTTCAATTTTTCCTTCACCATGCAAGCCAGAATTCACAAAAAAAATAAAAAGGGTTAGAATGCCTTTATTAGTTTACCTAAAAATGTGTAAATCCAACTTTGCAAAGTCAGAGTGATTCCTTCATACCTGTATTTATTGTTCTCTTTTTCCATCCATGGTTGTAGGTGAGGGAGGCCAGGTGAAGTTGTGGGTAGCTTTAATACCAACTTACTGTCAATCGGGTGTCACGAGTCAGGATGAGTAACTGATCCATTTTGTTATTAAAATGTCTTAAATGATGCATGCTTTTCATCTGAGTATATATTGTGACCTTTTTTTATGGTTTAGCCAATAGTGGCAGTGTTCCTAACATGATTTTTGGACCTGTATAGGATTTGCAAGATAATTAAAGGGATAATTAAAGAGAAAGACTGCAATACAAAATTATGTTAATATCACCTGTCAAATTTAGAAATTAAGATAGAGATCATAACCTCCTCAGTTACTCTCCTTGAGTTTTCTCTACCTTTTTTTTTGGACGGTTGTAAATCCCTCTGAGGCAAATATTGATTTTCAATATTGTAATAGCTAAATCAAAATTGAATAATTGTATTTTTGTACAAATTTAAGGTACTTTACTTTACTGTTAAATACTTCCACCATTGAAATTTTTACCTGAAATATCAACTATTTTGAGGATGCATTTCCTACCTTGACTTTTTTTTTTCTTTATGTTACTTAAGGTACACTACCCAGGCACATCCACCAGCAAGAGACGGTGGAGCTGCCGCGAGTCCACTTCCCTAACCTCCATTTCCTCCACCTTATGTGACTTTGGCTGTGTGCTCAACTGCACAAGGACTCGTAGAACAATCTCCCCCAACACTGCTCCCCCACTTCCCGTGTCCTACCACTGGGTTTTCCTTGGATGACCAGAAACGACTGTACCTCAGGTATATTTACACTGGGAAATAACCACACAGCACATATCAGTTTATAACATTTGTATGTTGTTTTCTAGACACTGCATTCCTGAGGACACTGTAAAGGATAGTAAGTAGTGTTAGTGGCATTCTGTTAACTACATACAGTATTGGCGGCTGTGGCTCCAGTGGTAGAGTGGTTGCCTGCCAATCGAAGTTTGGTGGTTCGATCCCCGCCCCCTGCAGTCATTGTCCGAAGTGTCCTTGGCAAGACCATGAACCCCGAGTTGCCCCCGGTGCTTGCGCCATCGGAGTGTGGAATGTATGAATGTTTATCTGATCGCATGTGGCACCTTGTACGGCAGCCCCAGCCACAGTGTATGAATGTGTGTGAATGGTGAATGTTTCCTGTGATGTAAAGTGTCTTTGAGTAGTTGTTAGACTGGAAAAGCGCTCTATAGAATACAGCACCATTCTAATTTAAGGTCTTACTATTACACCCCCCTGGGTTGCAACAGTAATAGTGGGACCCTGGGAAAACCCTGCTCGCACTTTTCATCTGGACATATACTTTCTTCACCATAATGGACAAGTTAACTTTCTCCTACAGTTTTCAAGTTATGGGCGGATGTGGCTCCCTCTCTCGCAGCTCCCAACTCCCGCCTAGTCAGAGCTTTTGGCAAATTGAGCACCCAGCATTGGACTCCCCAGCATCCACCTTGCTCCAAGAGCCTGCCATCCTCGGCTCCTACACTGCTTCCCCAGCTCTCTGGTATTTGGCAACTTTGCAACTCCCACAGATCACCATGCATGGTTGAGTCTAACAAGTCTGGCAGAGTGTAGTGTTGGTGGTGATGTGATCAGGGTAACCTTAGTTGGTTTCGCAAAGATCACAGTTCTCAACTGCCCATCTGGGGCTGCAGACGGTGGCACGTGTTTTCTGTGAAGGGAGATCAAGGGCTTTCCTCTCCAGCTTTTTGAAATGGGAATGTTTTTTTTCCTGTTTGGTGTTTTACCTGGACTCTGGCTGTGGGTGGACTGCTTCTGCACTGCCTTTAGTTACTTGTCATAGGCGCAAGCGATAGCGTCCTTGGCCAGGGCTTTGGGTCAGCTTCCAAGGGATGTTGTCGTTGATCCTCTCCCAGTGCCAGGGCACTCACTCTTGCCCTATATGAGCAGGTTTGCCAGACTTGGTAGGGTGTTATATACAGTGAGCTTATATACACTCTCTGTGCGGTAGAAATGCCAGAAATCATCTAAGTTATCCTTCTCTTTCAGGATATTTTCCCCACCCTGCCAGCTCCTTGCTTGGCTGAGCCCCCACCTCCTCATTTCTCTTGCGCACCACTTTTCCTGGAGGAGATTTTTTTTTGCTCTTTCTTTTACTTTACTGGATCTGCACGCTGGAGTACCCAGCTTGATCGCCCTGTTGCCTAGCATTCCCCAGTGGAACTCTGCCATGCTGCAACTCCTGCAGTGCTCCACTTTCGCCAGTGCAATTTCAATTCAGCTGCATTTCTTTGGGTGTCCCTAGACATCTCGATACTTCATTGCTTCTCTGTTTGGTGTACCAACAATTGTTCTGAGAGGCCACCTAAAGGGCAGCTGAACCGTGTTAGTGGACCCCATATAAGAGCCCTGCTTTTGGCTCCTCGTAATATCCCTAGCCACTTTCGCAGATAGCTACTGATCTTTCTTCTCCAAGCTGCCACAGTAATATTGAACATCTAGAGTACCAAAGGCCACAAACCCTGTGTAGAATGATGTGCTGGTAAACTCAAGATTGGAAGTGACCTAGGCAACCCAACTTGCCACTTTGGCAACCCTGCTTCAGGGTACTGCTGGTTTTGTGGATATTAGCTGTGTGTTTTCCCCAGGCTTTTGACTGGATGTTCGTCCGAATATAGCAAGGGAGACTAGGAAGTAAACGTAAGTAGTGATACTTTGTTTTAAATCTTCTGTATATGGAACTACATGCCTTTTTATTGTTACTTCATTGTTGTAGGACTAAAGGAAACCAAGGCACCCTTGCAAAGACTGCTGTATGTTACTCCCTTTCTTGCTATAGAACAACTATGTTTAGACTGTTATCCTGAGTAGATAGATTCAGAACAGGGACACGATAGGATCTCAGCCATAGATTAAGCTGTCTCGTGGGATAGATTAGTACAGCGGCTATACTTTAACCCTCTGAATTGAAAGCCAAATCACATTATACCTTCTCTGGGAAAGAAAAAAAACACAAACTCTACTGTTGTGTACCCTCTGCCCCCCCCCCCCCCCCCCCCCCCCCCCTTGAAAAAAGGAAAAAAAAAAACCCTGGTGTGGTGGGGTATTATATTAGTCGTTCTGCCTTGACCTTTCTAAAACTGCTATAGGCTCTACAGACTTTATCACCATCTACCGCTTTTTCTTCTTTCTTTCTTCCGCCCCCTTGTTCATCTATTGGTATGTCCGTCTGTTGGGCTCCCCTCCTTGTCCTCTCCTTATTTTACATTGCCATTTATCTTTTTTTCTTTTTTTTTTTCCTAGCTCTCTCTCCTGCTCCCCCTGCTCTTCTGCCTGTGCTCTTCGTCGCTTACCAAATCCTTATCAGCCTTCTCTTCTCTTCTTTTGTCTTTACCTACTTCGCTCTTAATTGTGTCCTCCTCTAAAATTGGTCTCATTGGCAGTCTTGCTAATTAATGTAGACCTCACTCTGCGTTCACATTCTCTCTCTAAAGGTCTCTCTTCCCCTCTCGGCCCTCACAAAAACCTGCACTATCTCACCATGTTTGGCATTGCATCCCTATACAGTAATTACACAGCAGCCCTTGGGGGAATTGTCAATGTGCAATCTTATTTATCTATCTATCTAGCCCACTGATAGGTAGAGGCAGTATCATGCATTTTAAATACTGTAACTTCTTAGTCTTAGGACTTTATTCCGTACGAAGAAACTGAGAAGCCAATATTGAGCTGGAGCATGAGCCACCTGACTGACAACTGATCACGTCTCAACTAATAATGTTAGTGTGCTTTAGAGACCGTTGAGTTTAAGCAAGGTATAAACAATTTTTGGCAGTTGTGAGGTAAAGATTCTTCAACACAACTTTCTGTCTCCTTGTTAAACCTGGAATGTTACTTTTTCAACCAACAAAATCCCTCCCTTGAGGTTCTGTGCTTGCATATGTGTTGTCCCTTGAAAATAGTCCTTGGCGTGTCAAACACAATCTGCTGTTGAATAAGGTCTGGGTACCCACATAGCCGAAGTGAGACTCATTTTCCAGCCTGGAGTTTCCATATACCTTAGACCCCTCACAACAGCACACTTTACTTCACAACTGACTAATTAAAATAACATAACTGAAACCTTTGCATATACGTAGTAATAGTGTGTTTTTCTCTACAGCCCTTGCATTTCAGTTATTTTTGTAAATATTGTCCAATTTAGCGGAGGATAAGTGCTGCTTCTCAATGTTACACGTTCACCTATCTTTACAACAACACATGTATATTCACAATTTCAAACCTACTTCTTTGCAAATAAGTGTTCACAGCCCCTAAACCTAAAATTAAATAAAAGAAATAATAAATACACAAGACAATAACATAAACGATAAAAGAACAATGTATTTCTAATACACCTCCTATATTTACCATCATCTGTTTTTTTCCTTTGTATATATTATACTATTACTTTTTATCCTGTTTCCCTAACAAAGTTAACTGTTTCCCGTAAACAGTAATGTGAGAATAATTAAATTAGCCTGATATCATGGTTAAATGTAATTTGTCTTACCAGTGTACGCTGTTGTGTTCGTCCCATACAAATCCTCTCCATCAAATTCCAAAACATCCCTTTAGAGAAACATATTCTTTGTAAATCTTAACAAATCATGTCCCGAAGGACCAGCAGCCTGCCTTATTGCAATATCCCAATTTTCTTTACGCCGGAGTATGCAAATTATCCTGGAAATATATTTTCCTTGTTACCGACTACTTGAAAATGAATCCGTACATGAGACTGTTAAAAACTGCCTGAGAAAAATCCAAGTTTTGTATGACTGATGCATTCTAGTACAAGAATGCAAAACTTAGTATTATAATTGTTTCTCTAACAATCAGGTAATACGAAGCGTATAATGTAAATTTGCTGTTTTATATAGCACTTTTTCTGTCTTAAACAACTCCGCAAGACCTTTACATCATACAGAAACCATACAAAACATTCACCATTCACACCATATCACACACGTGGCCCAGTCTGCCGAACAAGTGCACCCTGGCTCATCTATTAACACACTCACACGACACATTTAGGAGGCGCAGTGGACCTCATGGTTCAGTGTCGGGGGTGCCAAGGACCTTCGACATGGACTACAGGGGCCAGGGATTGACCCACCAACCATTCCCCAGCCACCGCCTATTATTTAAATTTATATATCAGAGAGCAACACGTATAGTCTTTTTAAACTTGTTTTTCTTATTCACAGAGGCTTACCAATTAGATTAGATCCAATTTCCATTATGTCCTTGCACACATTAGGTACCGTAGGAACAAAAATGCAGTGTTGGTGGATCAAAAAAGAGAGCCCTCGCAAAAAAACAAAGCAAAAGTGTAGTAAACCGATATAAATAATAAAACATTCACTAGTAATGATAAATTAATTGATAATTAACTTAAGTTAATAGTTATTTACTTTTAACAAACAAATGAATGTTAATTTTATCAACTGTTTATCATAGATTATTAATGCATAACAATCACATAAGTTTTAATATCTTATAGTAGGCATTTGTAAATGATTACCAAATGTTTGTTAACCGTTCTAACAACTTAGATGGCTAGTAGATTACCTTGTTAATGGTTATACATACTTTGTACAGCTCTAAACCCTGTTAAGATAGCACCATCGAATATCCAAGTAAACATCTCTTATTATAGATCACCAAAAGAAAAGGTTTCATTTAGCAATACTGTTTCTTGCTGCCTTTAAATTACTATCATTAGCTAATTATTATAGCATAGTTTGCAGCTTTATAATAGCCGCCAATAATGTTTTATAAATTTGTTTACAAAATATTATCAACCTTGACTATTCTTAACTCTCTGTTTTTTATTTACACTTAACTAATACATAAGTTATTCATTACTAATCATAAGTTAATAGGAATGTGATTTAAATTGTTTAACAGTAAATACTGGAATCAAAGTAGAATTAACCATCTAAGATAAATTATTAATTGTTATATCAAGTATTATCTACACACTGCACTGTTACCTTATTTAAACATGCACCGTCTGATCTGGAGTTATACATTATAAAGTAGTGTAAAATGTTCAATCTCCAATATAGTTGTAGTAGTGTAGTAGTAACCACCCTACGGGAACTAAGGAAGGTCACAAATTACACAGTCATAACCTGCAAGTCTTTTCTCTCTCTCACACCCACACCACACCCACCACACCCACACACACACACACACACCCACACACACACACACACACACACACACACAACACACACACACACACACACACACTTGCTCTATCACTTCTTTTTTTTTCACAGTCCTGCTGGAGTGTATTTTTGTGGTTTGGGTAGTCTTTGATGTTTTGATTTTTAGCAAGACTGAACATAGAAAAGACAGAAGTAAGATATAGAGAGATAGAGAGACAATAGAGAGAGAAAGATAGAGAGGATAGAGAGAGATATTGGTTTTTAGTGGGCTATTTCTGTTTTTGAGTCGTGCTCTTGCAGAGTGCTCATCTGCTGTCTCACCATCTGTTCGTCTGACCGCCCCAGTGGTTTTAAACTCTTTTCTCAAAAGCTTATGGTTTTGAGGGGAAGATGGTTTTTTGTGTCTCCACTCTTAGGCACCAAAAAAATGCACCGTTTGTTGAGACCATTGAAGCTAAGTATTTGTTTGCTACCCACATCTTGATGCTGATGTCTAATTTGTGATCCCCCAAGACCATACATCAGCCCGCTCAGCCCCTAAAACAGGCATTTCATCACAGACTGACCCATAAACAGTGCCCCCCTGCTGTTACAACACCCACCCATACCCACACACACCCACCCCACACACACACACCACACCACACACACCACACACACACACACACAACCCCAACTAGGCATAAATGTAAGCCAGTGTTTGGTGATTTTATATCGCGCTTTGCCCAGCTTTGATATGGCTTCCCTCACTAAATTCTCTCTTCTCTTCATGTTTAATCAGCACTTCACTGCAATCTATCCTGACCTGTTTCCGTCGCTTGCCTATTAAATTCCTCTGAAAATTATAGAACCCTCTGTTGAATTAACTATAGATACCCAGTCTGATCCCCAGTAAGGAGAGAATAAACATAGCGAGAAAATGAGAGCAGAGTTCCCTTTGGGTGTGGGTGCTAAGATGTTCTTCCCACTTGGGTATTACAGTATATGTTAATGTATATTGTGATATACAATAGATGCTTGCATAATTTGCTGTTGGTTTTTTAGTGTGCATGTGTTACCTTATAGACCTCTGAGGCTTTTAATTGTCTATTTTCATTGAGCTGAGAGATGGTCTCATATTTTTTTTCTTTTCTTATTTTTCCTTCTCATTATGCTCTTGTCCTTGCTTTACCCTGTTCTTATCTGCAGCGCTCCATCTTGTTGCAGCTTTAAACATGATATTCACTTCAAGGATGTTTATGATGATGTTGTCTCCATAGAGGGGACAGAGATTCTGGAGCAAGAGAAGGAGCAGACAACCTCCATAAAATGCGGCTGAAGGAGGACAGAAGGTTCCTCCAAACACTTTCTCCGGCCTTTCAAGTTCCTCTGAGCCCCAGACCTGGTTCAGATAGGCAGAGCCGCACAAGTGCCGTCTGGGTGTAAAAGAGGTAAGCAATGCTCCCGGTAAAACAAATCAGGGTTTCCTGAGATTTTTAGGGGGGGGGGGGGGATCAAGGCATGGAAGGCCTGCGTAAAGTGCAAGTCCTCTCCGTCTATCTGCCACATGCCCACACCCATACACTACACATACGTTGTGAAAGGGTGATGTTTTTAATCTATTGGATTCGTTACAGGGACCAGTTTTGTTTTTTCGTGGTTGTGATTCATGATTTTAAAACTAATGGGAAGCATCTTTTGTGATAACACCACCACAATTACGGTATCTAGTGTATTGAAAAGCCCAAAATCCTGCGTAAGGGAGC
Organism: Etheostoma spectabile; assembly: GCF_008692095.1. NCBI lineage: Eukaryota > Metazoa > Chordata > Actinopteri > Perciformes > Percidae > Etheostoma > Etheostoma spectabile. The sequence continues at coordinate 23,847,354 of NC_045740.1, read as the reverse complement.
TTACGTTGGTGTGGTGTATAGTCAACAACACAGGACTT
>NC_045740.1:23833006-23847291 GCF_008692095.1 Etheostoma spectabile | reverse complement strand
CCACCAGAAGATCCTTAAAAGCTACACATCATGCCGAGACCCAAAGAAATTCAGGAACAATTGAGAAAGAAAGTAATTGAGATCTATCAGTCTGGAAAGGGTTATAAAGCCATTTCCAAACCTTTGGGAATCCAGCGAAACACAGTGAGAGCCATTATCCACAAATGACGAAGACATGGAACGTGTGAACCTTCCCAGAGTGGCCGGCCGCCCCAATTACCCCAAGAGCGCAGCGACGACTCATCCAAGAGGTCACAAAAGACCCCACAACAACGTTCAAAGAACTGCAGACCTCACTTGCCTCAGTTAAGGTCAGCGTTCATGCCCCACCATCAGGAAAAGACTGGGCAAAAATGGCCTGCATGGCAGAGTTCCAAGGAGAAAACCACTGCTGAGCAAAAAGAACATCAAAGCTCTCTCATTTCTCCACAACACATCTTGATGATCCCAAGACTTTTGGGACAACATTCTGTGAACCGATGGACAAAGTGGAACTCTTTGGAAGGTGTGTGTCCAAGTATATCTGGCGTAGAAGGAACACTGCATTTCATAAAAAGAACATTATACCAACAGTAAATATGGTGGTGGTAGTGTGATGGTCTGGGGCTGTTTTGCTGCTTCAGGACCTGAAGACTTGCCGTGATAAAATGAACTATGAATTCTGCTGTCTACCAAGAGATCCTGAAGGAGAATGTCCGACCATCTGTTTGTGTACTCAAGCTGAAACGAACTTGGGTTCTGCAGCAGGACAATGATCCTAAAAACACCAGCAAGTCCACCACCGAATGGCTGAAGAAAAACAAATTGAAGACTTTGGAGTGGCCTAGCCAAAGTCTTGACCGGAATCCTATTGAGATGTTGTGGTATGACCTTAAAAAGGCCGTTCATGCTCGAAAACCCTCTAATGTAACTGAATTAGGACAATTCTGCAAAGATGAGTGGGCCAAAATTCCTCCAGGACGCTGTAAAAGCCTCATTGCACATTATCGCAAACGCTTGGTTGCAGTTGTTGCTGCTAAGGGTGGCACAACCAGTTATTAGGTTTAGGGGGGCAATCACTTTTTCACACAGGGCCATGATGGTTTGGATTTTTTTTCACCTTTTAATAATAAACACCTTCATTTACAAACTGCATTTTGTGTTTACTTGTGTTGTCCATGACTATTGTTTAAATTGGTTTGATGTTCCGAAACACTTAAGTGTGACAAACATGCAAAGGAACAGGAAATGAGGAAGGGGGCAAACACTTTTTCACACCACTGTACAAAGAAAATAGTGTCTCCTCACTCACCTCACTTATTCAGGAGATTTATTTGAACTGGATGTAGAATATACTCTGCTCAGCTGTTAAAATCATGCTTTGTTGTCTTCATCCCACAAGTCGTGTGACAAAAGAAGTTGAGGATCAGAAATTTAAAAACCATTGGTATAATCTGTACATGGATGCTTGTGTGTGCACTTCTACATGTGTCTACATGCTGTTTTTGCTTGACTTCTGCGCAGGTGAAGATGTGTCTATCAGCTTGTATGGTGCTTGTGAGGAACTAGACATTCATCTTGAGTCTGACTTTGTTCTGTTGAAGAAGACTTACCTTTCCCTGGCCAACGTACACAAAGTGTCCCTCACCTACAGTAGTAAGATCCCTCTTAAATACTGTTGGACGACAATGCCCAGCCTGCAAGAGGAGGCCCTGAGCTTACTGAGGTATGTATGTATGAACACAAAGGATTTAACACCAACAATACAGGAATGGGTTTTTGATAAGATGTTTTTAAAAGTGTGGGCTGTATAAGCTCTCCCTCTTCGTCTTACTGTGTACATGTAGCCAGTAAAATTACCTGCCGTGTGTTTTTTTTCATTACCAGAGCATGTGTTGCCAGAAAAGTGTCCATCCTACTTTCTGTTAGCATGTCTTTGTTCTTCTATCGTACACTTCGGTTTCTCTCTTTTTTGTCTTTACCTTACCTTCCTTCCTCCTTGTCTGTAGGAAAGCTCAGTGCTGCAACAGAAGGAGGAGGAGGTGGAGGGGAACGGTTGCTTATTCAGTGTGAGTCTGAACCACAGCGATCCATCGCCTGCCACTGCTGTCCAGAGCACTGCAGGAACGCAGAAGCCAGGCTGTGCAGAACAACATCCTGGCCCTCTCACGCAGCTGCATAACTGTGATGCCAGCGGTGTGTTTATGTGTGTGTTAGTGTTTTCCTGTCTCTTTGTATCACTCTGCCAGCTAATTGTCACACACAGTAACATGGATTTGCAGTAGCTCTTTCCGTGTTCGGACTGTGCTGCAGAGATTACAGCTTCCATGATGTTTGAATAATCCAATACTTTTTATTAATTCCGGGGGGTGACCTTACTCTATACAGCCTTTTGTGAGCTGTCTAAGGGCATTTACGGGCTAAGTAGCACAGGCAGAGTAGGCTACATGCAGATGAACGGCACGTGTGTGGTGGTGTGTGTGTGTGTGTGTGTGTGTGTGTGTGTGTGTGTCTGCTCTTCTCTGTCACTCTTTCTTTAGACGTAAATGAATGTGTGGAACAGGTAGGCCTACATAATTAGAAAAAAACAATCACAAACAACAGTGAAACAGGCTTTTTAAAAAGGTTTTGTTGCCCGTCCCTAAATAAAATGATTAAGTGTTAGGCTTTTGCAGTGTTTTTATTGTGCATGTTTTAATCGCAAAGGTGATGAAAATTTCTCAGTCAGCACTTCCACAAACAAACATTTTAAATCTATATTGACATTAAGACACCAGCTGACTAACCCTGTATTAATTTGGCCAGAATTAAGCACATTGACCATACACGGGCCAGCCAAATGCTAGGTTGTGTAGGGTGTGCATGCTGATTATATCCTTTAATCAAATGACCTATTGTTTTTTTTTCTCTTCTTGTCTTTACATGGCTCAGGAAGGTGAAATTGGCCCAAATGCCCAGCACAGTTCACCATTGTCTTCAAGCCGATGAGGCAAAGTATACCAACAACCAATATTGTGATGTCACAGTCAGTGCTAGCTAGAAAATACAGCACTATAGCACAGTATTGCATGTACACTCACCGGCCACTTTATTAGGTACCCATGTAGTAAGGGTGGACCCCTTTTGCCTTCAGAACTGCCTCAATTCTTCGTGGGATAGATTCAACAGGTGCTGGAAGCATTCCTCAGGAGGGGTTGGTCCATATTGACATGATGGCATCACACAGTTGCCGCAGATTTGTCGGCTGCACATCCATGATGCGAATCTCCCGTTCCACCACACCCAAAGATGCTCTATTGGATTGAGATCTGGGACTGTGGAGGCCATTTGAGTACAGCAACTCATTGTCATGTTCAAGAAACCAGTCTGTGATGATTCCAGCTTTATGACATGGGCATTATCCTGCTGAAAGTAGCCATCAGAAGTTGGGTACATTATGGTCATAAAGGGGGACATGGTCAGCAACAATACTCAGGTAGGCTGTGGCGTTGCAACAGATCTCAATTGGTACCACAGGGGCCCAAAGAGTGCCAAGAAAATATTCCCCACACCATGACCCCCACACCACCACCTGAACCGTTGATACAAGGCAGGATGGATCCATGCTTTCATGTTGTAGACGCCAAATTCTGACCCTACCAGACTGTCGCAGCAGAAATCGAGACTCATCAGACCAGGCAACGTTTTTCCAATCTTCTATTGTCCAATTTCGAGAGCTTGTGCAATTGAGTCTCAGTTTCCTGTTCTTAGCTGAAAGGAGTGGCACCCGATGTGGTCTTCTTCTGCGTTAGCCCATCTGCCTCAAGTTCGACGTACTGTGGTTCAGAGATGCTCTTTGCCCACCTTGGTGTAACGGGTGGTTATTGAGTCACTGTTGCCCTTCTATCAGCTCGAACCAGTCTGGCCATTCTCCTCTGACTCTGGCATAAACAAGGCATTTCCGCCCACAGAACTGCCGCTCACGGATGTTTTTCTTTTTCGGACCATTCTCTGTAACCCTAGAGATGGTTGTGCGTGAAAATCCCAGTAGATTAGCGTTTCTGAAATACTCAGACCAGCCCTTCTCCATGTCTACATGCCTAAATGCACTGAGTTGCCGCCATGTGATTGGCTGCTTAGAAATTAGTGTAACGAGCAGTTGGACAGGTGTACCTAATAAAGTGGCCGGTGAGTGTATATTACAATACAGTAAGAAACAATCAATGTGCAAATTTAAGCTGAGCTAGCAGCATGGTGCCCAGGAGGCCAAATCAGTTGGTCCACCACTACAGATCTCAGGGGTCTGGGGCATCGGAGCTGGGCCATTGCGCATTTCTGGGGCGGGTGCCATCGCGTCGTTCCTCGCAGGGCCCTCTTGACAGGGGTTTATGTTTGTCTTTCTCACTCCATGTCCCCATCTCCATTCTCTTTGTTGCTTTGTGCAATTGTTGTTTTCCTCTGTTGTTTTTATGTCCCACCTTTCGCATTGATCTTATATCTGATTAAGTTTTGTGCAGGTTAGCATCTATGACCCCGTCGGCTGTAATATCAGTAACCTAACGTGGTGGTGTATTGATAAATCCCTGGTGCTGTCTGTGGTTCTGAAGTAGACATATTTGTAATTAATATGAAGCTGAAGTAAAACCTGAACTTCTACGGTAATAGCTAAATATCCAGCCTTGAGTTTGAATTTTGGTTATTTTGTACATTAAAATCAAGACAACAGGAACGCAAGAAAATTAAATAATAAAAATATAGATTGTGCAGGTGAGATTAAGAAAAGTCCTACGGGCTTATAGAAGGAATCTCACTATCACTCTGACTGTGTGTATGTGTAAGTAGAAATGGGAGACAGCAAGGCTTAACTCTCTTTAAAGAGAGGGGCTGAATGATCAGTCCAGCTACCAACAGGTCAATTCTGCAAAATTTATTTTGCAAAGTATATAACTTATCAAGGTAAATTGGATAAGTAGCTCCACAAATAATATTGCAATACATGGAATATGGATAAATTAGGCTATAATAAAGAGTAAGTAAACATTTCTGATTAACCAAACTTTGAAATATGCCAATGATGCCAATGGATTTAGAAATCTTACAGCAAACAAAATGAATAGGCTTTTTCCATCTTAGACTGTACTCTAAGATGGCCTTGGCACTGAGAGCAGGATTTAACTCTCTAGGGCAGTGGTTCTTTAACTTTTTTTAAGAATGCACCCCTTTGAATTTTTTTTTTATGCCAAGTACCCTGACCAGTGCAAGTAATTTTTGGTAGAAGAAGAAAGTCCCTAAGAGGAACAATACAGCTCCGGATGTACTATGCACAGACAACAAGATCAAACAATCAATGTAATCCACAAATCTAAGCCCTGATAAGTCTGCATTTATTCCTACATTTACATTTAGTTATTTATAGAACTGAATCACAGAAAACATCTGAGATGTTGGCGGAAATTTAGAAGTTTTAAACCAGGCTAGCAAAACTGCTAGCTTAATGTAAAAAAGGACATCTGAATGTACCTTTTTTTGTGCTTCCTGTGAACATCGCTGTCCTTATCAAATGCCCCATTAGCACAGATAGAATATTAAAAGATGCATGTGAATGCATGAATGTAAATATTTTTTTAGACTAAAGAAATGTAAGTGCTTTCACTAGTAATGAATTATCTGCGATCCCACATAAATAAGCAGAACAATAACATGGCAAATGGTTGTGCAGTTAACATCTCTAAGACATGTAACAAACAATATGTAATACAACCTCAAATGGAAGATTAATATATCACTGCATAGCAAAATTGGAATTAAGTGCTGCATTAATTAAAGCAATGTCCTAATGGTGTAGTTGCCAGTAGAGACACAGATACACTAGTCTCGCATTGACAGACCTTCCACCACAGCGCTGCGAGGGGGGTCTGGCTAGTCCACACAGCATTCTGGGATGGGAGAAAAATGTATTCTGGTTTATTGGCATTACTTTAAACCAATCACAATTGTCTTGGGCGGCGTTAAGCGCCGGATGGAGCCCTGGTGCCGCTGTTAAAAAGCCTTGAGAAGGAACTTGTTTTGGTGGAACGTGTACGTTTCAAAGGTAGTTTTAGTCGTGCAATTAATTAATTAATAATCTGCATTCTCAGATTAGACAGATAGTTATAGATAGTTAGCTGTCTGGATTTATCCTGCAGAGATCTGATGAGCAGTTAACCAAAGTCTTCATAAATCCACCGGAGTTTAAAATAACAACACAAAGAAATCGGAAGGTGACAGGACATCAACCGAAAACCGAAAAAGAGTGATATCCGGCGGAATTCCCTGTAGAACAAGAGCAATCCCAGAAGTGGAACGTCATGGATATAGACTATGCTCTGATATACTGCACTTACAGTACTAACCCGGGAGCACAAAACATTTCTACCCACTAAGCAGCCACTGCTGCTCCTCAGGGAGTCTCAGGCCTAATGTGGGCAGTGGAGAAAGGAGAAACTCACATTGGAGTCAAGGACACACTGCAAAGTCTGGCTTTTAAAGACTGGATCTGCATCAAAAGGAGCCACGCAGAGAGATTAGAATGACTCTCAAAATATCCTGGAAAACTGGCATCCAAAACAACTTACTTTATATGCTGCCAAAGCCTTTTTGAGTTGCAGTAATGTGAAATGCAGCAGGCTGAAAGAAATATGAATTGTTTAAACCTTGCTGTAGTAGATTTAAGGTAGTACAATTCCCCACAATGCACAATACAACAATTTCAAAATATGATTCTACAGAGTAAAGTAACAAAACCCCAGGGACAAAGTCCTTAATGGTTAACAACTAATTAGTCTATGTAGTAGAAGCAAGGTACCACCATCACAGCGTGATGGCTTCCAGCAGTGAGAGAAAATAAAGAGCAACAATAAGCAGCAACAAAGATAAGATGCAAAACAAGGTTTTGTGTAAAGCCGCCAAGAACAAGGGCTTATGTAAATGTAGAGAGTGTTTGTTTACATTCAAATCATAAGGACTGGCCTGTAAAAAAAAATCCTGAGATTATTATTATTATATACGTGTAGAGGTTACTTTGTTTAAAAGGACAAATTTCCAGAAAATCCCATTTAACACACATACACACATGGAACTCTTTTGTATTTTGGATACAATATAAGTCGATGACGGAATTCACACTCTGAACACTACAGGGGTCTCCTCTCTATGTTTCTCTGGTTTCTTTGATATTACATTTCTCTAGCGTAAATGAAAACACAGTTACCCTGGTCAATCAAATTACTAGGAATGAAAACTGAGATCAGTGACATAGAAAATGTTCTAATTTGCAAACAGTGCAACTTCACAAGTCCAATGGGTATTTCATTTAATTGTGATTGTTGTGCTTTTCAAAGCTTGCCTCTAGCCAAAACACCTGTGGAGGCGTGCCATTAATTACTTTCCACAATGTAATGGAGTGAACAAAATGACAAGTGCTCTGGAATGCAGGTGTATTCAACTGACTGAGAGTGTTGATGGTTGCTCTAGTGCTATGCAATTAATCCAATATCGCTATAACAATTTTAGCTCCTAATGATCACAAAAATGATTATTTTGCACATTATGTTTTGCAAGGAAACTCTTACTTGTGTCTTGTATTCTGAATGAAAAAATGTTCAAACGGCAAAAGTATGAAGGGAAATTTCAACAGTTTTAACAGTTGATTTCTTTAACTGTTTCACTGTTTTATAAGTTCAATAATTGCAACATCTTTTCAAAAGACATTGACTAATAGTGTTAAATAATGGTGATTTCAATATTGACCAAAATAATCGTGATTAGGATTTTTTCCATAATCGCGCAGCCCTTGGTTGCTATGCAAGGGAGTGAAATCATGCTGAGGATTACAAACTTGACAGTTCCACCTGCAACAGAGAAACTAACAGCAGTTTCACGTGAGCCATGTACAGATAAAATATACATACACTTCTGAAATGTTGCCTGCAATCAATGAGTGTTACACATTTTTACACTTGCTCTTTATGTTGTTTATAGCTACTGAAATTAAGTATAAATACATTTAGAAAATCTTATCAAGCTAACATTTGGTGTTTTCCCATCACATTCTAAACTCATTTGGGTAATTAAGAGCTATTTAGCATTATAGCTAGTGTAAAGTAACACGTTACAAAGGTAATGCAATTACAGTAATGTATTCTTCTTTGCTGTATTGCAGTAATATAACGTATTACTAATAAAATGTTGGCAATATTATACCCGTTACAGTCTCAGTAATGCGAGAATGTTATTTCTTCTTGCTGGATTCGGTGGTAGAAATGACTGCAGAGACAGATACATTTGCGACATGAACATTATTTTCAGGAGTTTTTTATGCTGCGTTGAAGCGAGCTGTCCCGTGGTCAGAACCAGAACCAGAGACGGTAGACTAGGGACATCTGCGTCCTGGCAGTGCCGACGGCAACGTGCCCGAGCAACTAACAGATAACATGTCGGGAATTAATATTTAGTCTTGCTACACATAATATAATATATTTTACCAGCGGTGGAAAGTAACTATCCCGTAAGCTACTTTGATTCAGTTGTAAGGTGCTTCTATTGAGTATTTTCATTTTCTCCTACTTATTAGGCTACTTCTAGTCCACCACAGTTTAGAGTCAAGTAGGCTATTGTACATTTTACTTAACTATTTATTTTATAGCTTTAGATACTTTGCAGATTCAGATTAATAAAACAAAATAATATGAATAAATGATGATGTATATAGTGGATAAAGATGAGACTTTGTTGATGCCGTGGTGAAATTCACAAGCTAGCTGCCAAGTCATACTTCCGCTTTTATTTTGGTGAAAGTAACTCAAAAGTAACGCAAAAGTAGTGTAAAACATTACAATTCAGAGACAGTAATATTGTAATATAACAAATTACTCTCAAATGACAGTAACTAGTCATCAATAATTAAAATTACAATAACATTACATTTTGGAAGTAACTTGCCCAACACTGATCACAAGTTAGAATACAATATTATATTGACTCTTTGGACAACGACACGATATTTGCTGATATCACAAAGTCTGATCACAAAGTCACAAAGATGATATTTATAAGTGATATAATTTCCACTTTGCATCAACGATAATGGATCATTGATCATTGAATCGATGTATATTGATCCAGATCGATAATGATAATGGAAACTGAATAAATACACTACACTTCATAGGAACACTATCAAACTAAAACCAAGACTCAAAGACAAATTAACTAAAACACTGACTGTTTCCAGAAGATTTATATTACACAATAATAAGCAAATGTGTAACATTTTTATAAGATAAACCATCCCATTAGGTTTCTAGTCCTGCTTAGGAAAGCTATTAATCCAGCTCTGCCTGCTTGGACATGAGTAAGCAGAAGTGATTCATTTGACGTGAGATACGTGAGATACCTCCTTTTTGAGTAACATGAAAGCCTTAGTAGGAGTACAACTCTCCCAGTATTAGTGTGACTTATTTAGCTTTCAGATGCATCAACAACAAATTGATCCCAGTCCTGGTTGAGGGAAAAAACAAAGCCAACTGTGAAGAATGTAGGCTGGTTAAATCTATACAATGACCATACATGCCCTACAGTAAAAACTACACATATTAGAATTCAAAGAGGCACACGCGTTTGTAACAGTGTAATTATCAGTGAGATTTCCATCATGTACCTAGAGGCAGTAATAGCAAATACAGAAAAAGCCTGGTAATGCTTTACAGGTCTTTGCTTTCACTCTGCCAGAAAGAATAGCAGAAGCTGTGAGATACCATCGGATGGAGGAGAAGAGAGTAAAGACAACAGAGAGGACAGAGGATGAATGACAGAAGGAAATGAGGAAAAGGAAAAGAAGAATTGGGGAATAAGGAGAGAAAAGCAATTATCTTGCAGCATCCAGATGCTATGACAGCAGTTGACGGGCAGGGAGAGCTGCAGCTTATTGCTAAGCTTTCATCATCACTGTCCACCAACCCACTTCCCCCACGCTCGCTTTCTCTTCCCATACTTTCTCTATGAATGCAGCGAGAGAACTTCTCAACCCCCTCAGCTACTTTGATCACAAAAACTCTGCGGCATGTGTGTGCATGCGTGTGCTTATTTGGGTGTGTGTGTGCGTGTGTGTGTGTTACTGTGCAGCTCATGCTGTTTGCGTGTGAGTGTGCTGCTTTTCTAAAAAAAGGCTGCTGTGCTGAAGTCCCCTCGGTGCTACAGCCCTGTCAAAGCAGATGCCTCAGCGCTTCCTAAGAGCTGTTCATCTTTTCATTTAAATCAGCAGCAGTGACAGAGCAGAGGGTTGTGTGTGACAGAGGGAGGGGGTTACTGGAGCAGCACAGACTCTCTGCTCACTTTTAAGACAGAACAAGTACTATCTAACACCCCGTGGTCGAAAACCAGCGAGCTGAGCAAACTATTATTTTCCAAAGCGGCACTGGCTTTTAACTGACAATGGGTAATAAAGATGCAGTGTGTACCCGTGTTAAGTACTGTGGTGTACATGCAAATTGACATGCAACATGCTAACACACATATGCGCACACATGTTAGGTCACCCAGCTTATGCTGAAGTCTCCAATGACCCCTCAGCAGAGTAATGCCTTTAGCAGCATGCTGACGTGAAACATACATGAGTGTGAGGGAGACAGGGAAAGGTGCTAAATTAAAAATGATTGTGTCTTGATGGGCTGTAAGTGGTGTTCTGGACCTGGCCTGGCCCTTCCATTATAAAAGCTTAATGCTGCCGAGCACTGTTACTGATGCCACTCCTTCAGCAACCTGACTGTTTATGTAGCCAGTCAGCGCCCCTGCTCCTTTAAGGTCACGCACACAGGTAAAAAAAATAAAAATGCTTTTACAGTTCACAAAACAAACTCATCGACAGACAGATGTTGTTGTTTTTTTTATCCTGAAGTTGTTTTTTTGCTCTAAACAATCATCATTGAATAGCTATACATGCGTTAATATTTTAATAAATCTCCCTCTGCTCTGGGAAACGGTGTCACAATAATGAAATGATAAAAATGGATGATTGCAAATCTAAAGTCAGAACAGTTAAGCTCTTATTCACCGTTATTATCCAATCATAAACAGGCCGTTGATTCACAAGGTGACTTTGCCATGGTAGAGCTTCGGTATTACAACTGATAACAGAATGATTAACGTGTCAGCATGCTTCTGAATCTTCCCTCACAAACACCCACACACATAGTGCAAATGGGGGTAGTGCCCCGTGGAATATCCACCCAGGTGATGCATAGCTAACAGGAGGGACGTTTTTTTTGCATGGTACACAGCTGCTCTACTCTATTTGTTTAACACCATGGGATTATTGTACTGAGAGGACTTTTAGGGAGCTGTGTAGCTGAAATTAGCTTTAGAGGAGACTTTGATGTGGACGGCTTGGGTCAGGAGTAAGGCTGATTTGGTTTTGATTGAAGCATCCCCTTGGTTAATCAACCTAGTCATGTTTGTATTTTCAGCTACCACTGTTTAGCTGGGAGTACACATAAAATGTGAGACTAATTGCTTTTCTCCCATCATAACAAACTACACTGTAAAATTGGGTCTACTTTTCCAAGTTACATTGCATTGAAACCTTTATTAAATGTTTGATATCCATCAAAGTGATTTTACTATACCATTTCCTAAATTCATGGAAGATTTTAAAATGGTGAGCAAGTAAAAAAACTTTTTTTTTTAACCGACGCAGCCCCAGTTAAATCATCTCTTGCAATGCACCAATGTTTTCCAGCAACTTTCTTCTTTTACCTCTAATTGATCCCCTTGTGTGTTAACAGGAAAAGTCAAAAGCTTCGTGTTTTTGCCTTTGATGTTAAGGAGTCTGGCTAATTGTGCAGGCAACCAAGGCCACCCTAACATAACGTGTGACCATTAAGTGTGAAACTACAGTACAAGTACAGGCCCATACAAAAACACTGCTAACAAGATTATCATAAATGAGCAGATTTATCACAAAAACACAAAGTTGGAAGGTGAAGGTACAACCAGTAGCAATTACTTTAAAACAAGCATTTATCAAACAATGATGTCACATTAAGTAAAATGCTTAATGAATAAAAAACAGAGGATAAATGATTCATTAGCTTATAGCATCGAGCTGAGGTAAGCCCAGACAGCAGAACAGACCAGAAAAAAAACGGAGACCAGAGATGTATAGAATAATAAACACATATTTATATATATATATATATATATATATATATAGAGAGATATTTATATATTTATATATATATACATAATTTGTTTTCATGGAATGGCAACATTATGATTACAAGAGTGACCTATACTGGCATTATACAGCCAGTCACATTGGTATATCAGCAGTGCTAGTGATCTATTTTTGTGTGCTTTAGAATGCAGATAATCAAGCTTTAGGTAGTACTTTGAAAAAGGTGGAGCCAGGCTGCTCAATTTACAAAATCCAACACTCTACTATGCAGAGATACAGTAGTAAAGATACAGTAGTGGTAGATTGGTTTATGCTACTCCCATTAAGATGTGATTTAAAAAGAAATCAGAGCTGAGGAAATGAAAGATAACAGTCCCTCAGAGAAAATGGACTGAGCAGTAAGCTCAATACACCCTCACCTTCCACTTTCTTTCTTTGCATTCTAAACTCCAGTGGATTATGAGGACTACAGTTGACTGTTCCTCAGATCTCTGCAGGGTAAATAACGAGAGCTAGCTAGACGATCTGTCCAATCTGTGTTTTGTATCATGACTAAAACAACCTTGGAACATACACAGGTTCCTGTCCAAGACTATTTTGCAGAGGCGCTGTTATTGTGTCTGGGGCTTAGCACTGACCAAGACGATTGTGATTGGTTTAAAGAAATATCAATAAACCACAGCACGTTTTTCTTAAAAATAATATTGCGTGGACTAGACAGACCTTCCTTTGCAGCGCTACGAGACCACACGTACAGTAGCTGTGAGCACCGTCCAGAAGAGAGCCATGAACTTAGCAGAAAAAAAAGCTATTGCAAAGTTTGCACTAGCAAGTTAACTAGCAGGTACAAAATAGATTGTATTGCCTGTTTTTCTTTTACAATGCAAAACATTTAAATTTTTTTATTTTAACTGTTTAACTGATCGATCAAAATTCTTATTGTCGGTTAACAGTTAAGTGGTTGATCATTAAAGGAACACTCCACCGTTTGTTGAAATAGGGCCTATCACAGTCTCCCCTAGCTGTAGATAGGTGGGCCAATGCATTTTTTGTCTCAGTGCATGCATTGCCGCTAGTTAGCTTAACGTAGTGAATGGAATCGTAGCGTAGTGAATGGAATCCTATGTTGCCGGTTAGCATGTTGTGAGTAAAAGTGAGCCAACAACAAAACAACAACTACCTAATTACTTCTTGTTGCCTGTGTAACAAGAAGTAATCCACAACCTTGACAGTGTATTCACAACGAGTACAAATAGTAATGCAGATTAAGACTAAACGATTTAGGATTCCATTCACTACGCTAAGCTAACTAGCGGCGGCGCTGCCGGTGTTGCACCGGACTAAAACAATGCATACACTGAGACGTGAAATGCGTGATAAGCCCTATTTCAAAAAACGTTGGCATGTTCCTTAAACATTCCTTATTGTCAGATCTATTAGAAATCTATTTGTGTGACACAATGTTTCACAAGAGGATAGACAGACTGAAAAAAACACATGAAAACTTACCGCCTCTCTTCTATGGAGCATTGACAGTATACTAGAGTACTCTATGGTATTCGATTATTAGAAATAATTATATTATTTATTCTATTAGAAAAACGCAGCTGATGAGAAACACACTGAGACCATGTCATTCTGCGAATGCTAATAGGGACAGCTATGACTATTTCACTAGAGCTCTGGGAAGTCAAAATATGATGCTACTGTACAATTGCCACTAGCTTCATCAGATGCTTTGGTCATAACTTATTTTAGTTATTTGTGTCACTAGCTTGCTTACAGTTTTGTAGTGTTGGTGTATATTTTCACAGTCCTGAATTTTTCTCACCAGTGTGGTAGTGCAGGAGCAGGTCCTGGCTGTGGTCTCCAATGGTCATGGGGTTGAAAACCACAGTCACCTGCATGCTCTCGCCTACATCCAGAGTCCCACAGGAGGGCGTCACTGAGAAAGGGCTAGAATTAAATAGAATAGAATAGGAAAGAATTTCACCAGGTAGATTACACAACATGGTGTTTTAAAACAGCCAAAGTTCAATGTAGTTTTAGAAACTGGCAGAAGAAACCCAAATGTTTAATACAATATGTATTTACATGTATAATTATTAGTAATTAC
>NC_045740.1:23832929-23832996 GCF_008692095.1 Etheostoma spectabile | reverse complement strand
AATTGAATATGTGCCTATCACCAAGTACAGTTATACAATCAGTGGTGGAATGTAACTAAGTACATTT
>NC_045740.1:23805004-23832919 GCF_008692095.1 Etheostoma spectabile | reverse complement strand
AGAACTGTTCTTAAGTACACATTTGAGGTACTTGTACTTTTTTTGAGTCTTTTCTTTTCATGCCACTTTCTACTTCTACTCCACTAGATTTTTATTATATATAATATTGTACTATTTACTCTACTACATAATCTGACAGTTTAAGTGACTAGTTAGTTACTTTACAAAATAACAGATTTTTGCACAAAAAACACATGTAGTTTATACACAACATAAATGAATCTACCCAACAATATTTCGGCTTACAAGTCCTGCTGACATGATGAGCAAATTAAACACTTGATTGACAGAACAGTTTTAATTGTTTCCAGTTTCTAAAATGTAAGGTTTTTTCTCCACTGAGTACATTTTCCTGATGATACTTAGGTACTTTTACTTAAGTAACATTGTCAATGCAGGATTTTTACTTGTAACAGAGTATTTTTACAGTGTGGTATTAGTACTTTTACTTAAGCAAAGGATCTGAATACTTCTTCCACCACTGAAAACAATTCTTGAAAAGAGTGTGAAGCTAAATGTTTGCTGTTGTGATTCTGGTTTAGTGCATTGATGTATACATTAAAGTGCTCATATTATGCTTTTTGGCTTTTTCCCTTTCCTTTATTGTGTTATATATCTTTTTTGTGCACGTTACAGTTTTACAAAGTGAAAAAGCCCAATGTCCACCCCAAAGGGACTTACTATCTTCGAGTGAAAACACTGTTCACAAACTGCTCCAGATCTATTGTAGTCCAGCCTTTACTTCCGTGACGAACGCTCGTCACTTTGTAACTCACGTTATAATGCTCACCTAGCTGCTAGCATGGCATGCTCCCATGCTCTGCAGCTGAGAAGCTAGCAGTGCTTACTGTGCTTGTGCAACTCCCAACAAAGATGGTACAGAAGTGAGATGCCTCACTCTGTAGCTAAAACAGAGAACTCAACACACAGAGTGAAAAGAGGAGCTGCAGCAATGTGCACTACAACTTATAAATGGTGTTTTCTGAAAATTAAACCACATAAATGTATTCTGGTACAAACTCTAAACACAATTATGAACCTGAAAATGAGCATAATATGATCACTTTAAATGTTGATACACTGACAATATTTAAGATTGAAACTATCTGCTGTATTAAAAGAAATTAGGTTAAATCACCCAAACACAGTAGACATCAGACTCTTACCTATTTGTTTCTAGCTTGAACTTTGCCTGGCTGTTTCCTATGTTGCGGACTAGCTGAGTCCTCTCTGTGGCGGCTTTCACAGGACACACGGGTAAATTGATACTGTCTCGAAAGTCAAGAATGGCACGTGGCCCAATGGCACGAACTGGGACCTCAAACCGCTCCCTCTCTGTCACACAAACCAGTCTGGGGTGGTAGTCCTAGATGGACAAAATAAAAAAAAAATGTGTCAAACACGCAAGATCCATATATATTTCTGAAGTATTTGTTAGTTGATCCTGAGCCACCCGTCTGTCCTCAAGGTTAGTCCTGGATGGACACAAACGTGCAAGCACATACACATTCATAATTTTTAGTAAATTACCTACTATACTATTATATTTATTATATTGTGTTTAGGGTTTGTGTTCATGAGGAATCAGCAGGAAGAATGGGAAGACTGGGGTATCCTGACCCTCAAATTCCACCGGATGCTAAATGTCTGTGTATCCGCTCCAGAACGACGGCGGAGCATTAGGTTTCCATTAAAGTCAGTGGCCCTCATTTATGAAACGTGCGTACATCCTAAAACTGGCGTAGGACGTTTATAGGCCGATTCCTACGCAAAGCTCGGCATATATCGATTGTAACAGGAGAAGAAGAAGTCATCAGTTGATCACTTATCGACAATGGCAGATCTGGCTCTTTTAGAAGACCTCTACACGCCGAGCAACAGTGCACACGTAGCCTACACACATGAGCCATGGTGGAGTGGGGGAGGGGGTGTCTTCAACATTGTTTTAGCCAGTGGGGTTCTACACAACATTGCCCAGGAAAACAGGGTGCCATAAATGTAGTGATTGAGCCAGCTGACCCGATCCCCAGAGAGCAGTGTCCAGCACAGCCCCAACTGGGGGCTATACAAAGGAGGAGGATATTACTCCTCGCTTTCAAAAGGTATAGTGTTTTGTTTGGCAATGATATTCAATACAGGAAACATGACAATGCATTACATTTTTATTAATTCTTCAGGTTTCGGTTTGTCTTTTAAACTGTCGTTAATGGCCACAAGTGAACAATTTTTTCTGTCATTGACCGACATATTTCGGCTTGTTATTCCAGCCCCTCTGCTGTCAGGAGACAGGGTCGGGGTGTTGGTCCAGCACGGGGGGGCGGAGGAAATGCGCTCTCCCTCACAGCCGTTGCCTGACTCTGACTCATGAAAAAACACGAGTAAAATAAAAAAGCACTGCATAAACTCCACTACTGCAACATTGTTTTAGCCTGTGGGATTCTGCACAACATTGCGCAGGAAAACAGGGTGCCATAAATGTGATGGAGCCAGCTGACCCGATCCCCAGAGAGCGTTGGTGTAGGTGCCTCATGACATTTCACCTGTTTAACTGACTTAAGCAGTTAGACTCGCATTGCCAGACCTTCCTCCACAGCGCTGCTGAGTAGTGTCTGGTTTATTGGCATTCCTTTAAACCAATCACAATTGTCTTGGGTGGCGCAAAGCACCATACGAAGCAATGGCGCCTCTACAAAATAGCCTTGGGAAGGAACTTGTTTTAGTGGAACGGAAGCCCAAGGCAATGGACATCCAACCGAAATGAGGCACCGGAGCAATCGTGGAAGTGGAACGTTGTGTACATATACACTCAACTGTCCTGCTGTTACACAGACATAAGGTAAGAGCAGATGAACTAACAATGGTGCAAGAATGAAACACTAATGTATAATAAGGATTTTGTTTACTATTACTATTGAACTCTGTTCCGAACTGTGTCTGGAGCAGCATGATGTGCACCAGGAAAGCCGTTCAACCAGAGGCGCACAGTGAAGCTGTGTATTTAAGTTGAAAGTGTGTGAGAGCAAACATGAGAATAAATAGTGCCTTTGTCTGTGAGTGAACTGTCCTTTCTGTGTTTGTGTAGAAAGAACTCACGGTGGCCGCAAGTCTTGCTACAGTATTAATTTAGACAGGTGATTTAGATTTAGATAGACTTGCTCCGACCCCACTGGTTATAAGGTTACTTAAAGGTAAATAGTTAAATATTGTTGCTTTAAAGCATGGATTTCATTAGCGGAGGTAACTTAATTAGTGTTATAAGTTAATATGACAAACTTGCAACAAAATTGGAGTTGTACCAGCTTGTCACTGACTTCAGTGGCCGTACTTCAATTTGGGCTTTCATTGTATGCATGTTTCCACTCCACGAATGCAGATTACTCTGATAGTTTATTGTGCTCGCTGAATCTAGCCTACTGTAGGGTTGGGAAATATATTGATATTTTATTGATATTGTTATATGAAACTAGATATCATCTTAGATTTTAGATATTGTAATATTGTGATCTTCTTCTTTTACTGGTTTTAAAGGCTGCTTTACAGTAAAGTGATGTACT
The DNA here is from genome assembly GCF_008692095.1 of Etheostoma spectabile. Taxonomy (NCBI): domain Eukaryota; kingdom Metazoa; phylum Chordata; class Actinopteri; order Perciformes; family Percidae; genus Etheostoma; species Etheostoma spectabile. The sequence continues at coordinate 23,829,365 of NC_045740.1, read as the reverse complement.
TTTCTGAACATACCAGACTGTTCCAGCTGTTATTTGCCTTTACCCACTTAGTCATTATATCTACATTACAGATGATTATTTATCTAAAATATGAGTGTAAAGATATTTTGTTAAAGCACCAACTTGTCAACCCTAGAATATTGCCGCAATATTGATATTGAGGTATTTGGTGAAGAATATTGTGATATCTGATTTTCTCCCTATTGCCCAGCCCTAGCCTACTGTATATGATTATTCTATGGAGCCGTCAAACTCCCTTCTTTCTCCAGTACCTTGTTCTCCTGCGGGGTGAAGAAGACAGTGAAAGTAGCAAACAGTCCTGGTGCCACCTTGCTACTTGTTCCCTCTGTTCCGACCACATGGAAAAACTCAGAGTCCTGCAGCTCCAGCTTAACTTGTCGTGAAACCTTGAAAAAAAAAAATCACACAAACTTTACAAAATTTTAAACCTCGCACAGCAACAAAGACAGAACCAGGTACATACACAGCAATTACTAGACAGTGTCTTTTTCAAATTGCATTCATAAATATCCTCCAATCCCTTATGACCTTGTATAATCATTCTGTTTCCCTTACACACACCACGCATGCACACAAACACACACACACAAACACCGACACACAGAGCAACCACCACAGAACTAGGTACATACACAACAATTACTTGACAGTGTCTTTTTCAAACTGCATTTATAAATATCCTCTAATCCCTTATGACCTTTTCTAAACATTCTGCTTCCCTTACACACACCAAGCATGCACACACGCACGCACGCACGCACACACACACACACATGCGCACACACACACACACGCACGCACACACACTATATTGTGCTATACTGATTGCTTCTGTGGTTCCATTAATGGTTCCATAATCTTCACTGAAACGTTATCTGAGACCATGTTGTTTGTGTAACTGTTTGTGTGTTCATCCCTCATTCACACACCTTGTCAATGTTGTGGAGACGGAGAGGTAATGTGTAGGTCTGTGCAGGAGTGAAGTTCTGGAAGACCAGCTCAGATGGGTAGGGCTGGAAAAGTGGCTGATCCATATCCACTAAAGAAAACTGAAACCAAAACAGTTTACACTGACTCTTTCCTAAAAAACAAAACATATGCAGTACCCATTATCATCCCTTTCATCGAGAACCTGAAAACATTGTTGTTTTTCTTAATGTTGTTAAAGTCAAACACACCAATGTTACAAACACTCAATGAATTCCTTTTGACGTACTACTGGGTTCTACCAGATTCAAACACATTTGTAGCCAACTTAATTTATATATACATGGTATACTTGCTGAATTTGCATAATAAAGTGCATTTACCACACTGTTTTGGAAGCAAATGAAGGTTAACGCATTATTTATTTAAGGAAAGCCCTGTACACTCCTATAACAAGCAGATATTCTTATTATTTGAAGTCATTGATAACATGCAGTTATTAATCCTTTTGATTTTCCATGAGGTGTTTTTTCACAAGGATTTTTAAAGCTCAATTGTTCCCTCTCTGACATGAAGATCAATACCACTCTTTTATCTGTATGTTAAATATGAAGCTACAGCCAGAATAAGCATGTTTTTTTTAAACTATTTCTTAAACCAGGAATGTATAATAAGTATGAGAAAATGTGCCCTCTTAAAGTTAACTTGACAGATTTTCCTTAATCCTCTATCATTGCACCATTGCCAGTCATAGAATGAAAATAACACTATGCTGTATATTGTGTGTAAGTGTGTAATTTTGTGGCATTCAGGATGACCTAAAAAGATCCTGCTGGTCATTGCTCCTTCTTATCACCTGCTGTGGCCCACAGTGGAGGTTACTCAGATTACATTTGCATATGGACAAGTCAAGAGAAAATGTGTGTCCTAATTATGATGAGGGGACAATTATTAATTTCATAGGCATTTCACAAACTTTTGATGGCATTTTGCTCCAAGCTCCCTGTTAGCTTATGACTTTAAAAGTAAAGAGCATTCAGTCACATTGATTGCCCTTTGCCCATCAATTAGTGTCTGCTGACTAAGGGAAAGCAGCTTTGGTACAATGCAAATGACCTTAGCAGACAGCACTTACTCTGTATGCAGGGGATTAATGGTGAAATAATGAGAACTTTGAATGTTGGTGTCTTTTTTCCTCGTCTTGTCTACCCTGCCAATAAGTAAGCCATATCCATAATTTTATTTAGATATAGCTTATAGCATCTATCACTTAATTTAGTTCAGCCCATAGGATTTCACATCTGAAGTACGGTAACTGGTGCTAGTGTGTGTACAATACAAGTATAAGTACAGTATAAGTAACACTGGGAACATTTTCTAAAAGCAGTTTTATATACCTTATTGTACATATCGTGGTCTGAAAAGTCTTTTGTAGTGAGGAGACAGGTTGTCAATATCAAATGTAGCTTTCAATCTATTTTAATGGTCTCAAATGTAATAGTGGACTCCCCAGAGTTTTATTCTGAGGCTTGTCTGCAGATGGCAGTGGTAAAGGCAAACTCCTTTCCAACTTTTATCTTTTTTATGTAAGCTGTCACTGTCACAGTGTTCTTTGCTGGCGTTAACAGTGCCTGCTGTAACCTTTTAACTATCACTGTGCCATCTGCAAACATTATTTTTGGTTGCACCCTCATGAAGATTTTGTGGACAGTAAAAGCATAGCAATAGATTTAAAGCTATAGAGGTTTGACAACATTGGCTGGCATTTACTTTGTGATGTGTAGTCTTGCTCATGTCAAGCAGTTCCAGGATGCGGGGCTCGTGCATCTCATCATTGTTAGCCAGGCGCTCCATTGTAGACTGTGACATCTCCTGGGTGTAAACAGATGGAGTCACCTGCAAACACACAGCAGCTCAAGCTATTATGCTAACTGCACTGACTGCCTGTTTTCTGACTCTAACAGTAATTCAGCAGTGTTGAGGCACCACTTCAAACAGGACTGTTACCACTGATAGAAAAAAAAAGATAATAAGCACAAAAGCTGCAGACTGTCACCTTAAAGCTGTTAGCTATGACACATATGTGCAGACATCTGTATTAGGAACATTTCCATGACTTGATCTAATTTGCTCAAATAATGTAAGCAGTCCCCCCTTCAGTCTATCTACAGCATATTGTGATTAATACCCTCTCCACACAATCCTCTGGCACCTCTTTATCAGTCCACCAGAAGCAAAGAAACATCTAACTGCACTTAGCTTATTTCAAGGTTAGGTCAGAAAGATTTTAGCTTTAAATCTAAATTAATAATGTAGCAGAGGGAGTTATTGCATATGCAATATTCAATAGCTGCCAGTTAGATGTGTATTCATAATACGCTCGGCTTTATAGTTCAGAAACAACAAAGTTGCTCAAGTAAACACTATTCTTTAATTTTGGTCAGAGTGCTGTGTAATGGTTTTACTGCTTCATTTACAAATGTTACGCATTATTATCATGTTTACACAGTTTTTGTTTTTTCAGTTTTATAATTATGCAGACAATAAGCAAAACAAGGTTTGTGAGATGATTAAAACGAGCTATCATCAAACCTGAACTCAATATAACCAACTGTAAGGCAAGATCTTTAATTTGATGTGGACCACAGTTTGACCAGAAAAAAATCGTATTAAATTAAAAGTACTTCCTACTCTTGTCAACTAACGTTACTCTTGGTACGGACACAAGCAGCCAAGGAGAAAGTAAATGCCTAAAATAACTGAGCTGAGCTCATTGCAAAAAATCACTGCAGTCAGATATTGATTTTGTTCCCTATAAGAAGCCAAGGTAATGATTAGGACAATCTGCTACTTGAAACAGCTTCTTTAAACGTGTGAAGTTAGAAGCTGTATAGTATGATATCCTTTTTGGCTTGATAGGCATTTTGCTCTTTAACAAAGGAACAGCTGTCATTTTGATTGTTTTAAAGCACATTCACCTGCAAAAAAAAGGAAGAGAAGAGAAAAGAAAAGAAGAGAAGAGAACAGAACAGAAGAGAAGAGAAAATGTGTCATTTAGTAATGGATGGCGCTAATTACGTGCCCATTTTACAGCTACTTAATAAGCAATTATCAAAGACGTTGGTTTTTGGCTAACAGTAACGTTTACTTAGTAAGTTCACTTTAGCTAGCTAACTTAGTTAACGTTAACGTGTTAGCTGTTCGTGCAACAAGTCCTCCAAACTTTGTTTTGAGAACATTGCTTATGTTACTAGAAACTGGTCTTAGCTGTACAGTTAATTAACGTTTCTTAAATACATAACGTTAGCCATTATTGTTAGCTTTCTCTAGCAACAAAATACTTTGCTAGCCGATGTTTCCAATCACCATGTCGACTGTAACGGTAGCTAACGTTAGCTAGCGTTAGATAACGTCACATTAACGTCAGGATTTAAAATCTTTTCTAGCTGGTTATACACTTTTCTTCCATCACTTAACGTAAACTTTAGAGTAAGCGTGCCAATTAGACCTGTTGTCTAGTTGCACATTCAAAAAAATATGTGATAGGCTCAAATAAAATAGCTAAGTATTAACCTACCACTCCTCCGTATGTGAATACAAGTCTGATTTTAACATTTGTTGTAAGTTGTTGCCTTGACAACACACTCAACGACCTCCCAGCAAAGGGTTTTCTGATTGGTCAGCGGATGCCACACCAAAACTGGCAAGTCCACAGGGGTAAGTCTGTTTCTATAGTTTGGTTTGTTTATCAAGAAATAAGACCGAGTCTCCCGTTTTCTGAAGAGTCATTGGAGCACGCATGATGACGCCTTTGAAACATTTAAAAGAAATATTATTTTCTACTTTTTGCAGAGCCTAATCCAACTTGTTCTGAATAAAACCATAAATGACTTACAGAACAATCAGCCAGTAACGGATTTAAACACTGGTGAAGGAGGTAGCCTGTCTTTAGGCTTATTTGTTAGGACTATTAGAAATGCATACTATACCTGTACCTCACAATTGGTGACAAAGCTTGATATAAACAACCTCACGTGTATTTCTGTGAATACTTTATGTACAATTTAAAATGTCGTTTATTTTTAGAAGTACTATTTTAACACGTGTGTGTAATGTAATGTGTTTCAGAGATAAATTGAAGGATCTTTTCTTCACGTTTCACTGAAAATGAAATGTGGTTCATTGCAGACCGGAAAAAGGATCCACTATGGTATATTACTATAGTACTATACACTATTACCAGAGTGCCGTAATAACTGACTGGTGAGTAATGAATCCAGGTCTTTATTTATCCTTTCATTGCCACACGATCAACACATGCTCATTTCCACAACAGTATGTGGATGTATAGGTGGGTGTGGATGTTGGATGCATGCACACAACAAATGTAATCCAGCAAGAGAAAACACAGATAAACACCGCTCAAAGCAATGGTCTTTTGACACAGAATATGACAAATCTAACAGTTAGTGAAATTACATTTTAACACAGAGTTACTTTTTGCTATTCTAACATCCCTAAATAATCCAGTTGAGGAAATAATTAACAAAAAAAATAAATGTATCATCCATATTAGATATGTACGTCCCATCTTATATTTATTACTTTGTCCCACTCCAACTCTCTTTTACTCACACACACTAACACACACACACACACACACACACACAAAACCAACACTAATTGAGCATTGTGTGAGTCTGTGTCTGTGTGTCTGTGTGTGTGTGTGTGTGTGGGGGGGGGGGGGGGGGGGGGGGGGGGGGGGGGGGGGGGGGGTTAAGAAAGGTCATTATGAGGATAAGTACTACAAAGGGGATTTGAAAGCCCAGTGAGCACAGTGACCGAGCAGGAATTTCTAATTGAATCTTCATCTTCAAAATTCCACTTCTTTATCCCTCTTGGCTGATTGTGTTCAAGACATAAAGAATATTTGGATGGATATATTATGGAGGTTACTAATCTTTGACCCTGGTCACCACTAATATACATTTTTCCCACAGGCCCCATCTGGGTATGTCTTTTTTTCTGCAGTATACTGTATAAGTGACTGAAACTCATTACAGTAGTATATGATCGGTTCCACCGCTGATTGTAAGTGAATGGAATATTACTGTAATGACATCTACACCTAACATCAAGGACAACTATTTCAAAGCCTTCTCCACATTGCCAAAAACAAAGTTCATTATTCTTTATTCAGTTTTTTGTTGACCTAAAGCTAGGTGTACGTAAATATACTGAGTCTAAGAAATTCAGGCATCAGTAACCTAATATATAATGCAATAAGTATAGTAGAATGTAATGAATGTAATGTAAAAACATGTCTGTCCACCAGATCTGGACATAGGCTAGTCATTCACTTTTTACTAATTCACTAAGTTGTAAATCAGAAAGTCATAATGGGCAATTATAGTTTTATTATACCATACACTAAAGCTGTGGTTATAGTACATATTTAAAGAGTGTATTTTCAATGTGTCATTATACTATATTGACTTAGGCTTGCTGTTAGCTACTCAGTTTTTGTGCTTTTTATCACTTTCATTCTTTCCTTCTAACCCACGAGTCAGCACTTTGAATTGTTGTGCAGCCTGTGTGTAAGTGTCTGTCAGTGTGTGTGTGTGTTTGTGTGTGTGAGAGAGAGAGAGAGAGACAGAGAGAGGGAGGGAAGAAGGGAGGGAGGGAGGGAAACTAGGCTACTTATAAAGCATGTTTCGTGCATATCTTATATTATTATACAGAGTTCTGGGATTTGATGTGTTTCACCAAACTCTGACTTATAGCATTAGCTTGTTGATTAGTTGTTGCGGAGTTTATCATTTCCCTCATCTTCGTGTTTCTCTATCCTTAAGTTGCCCACTCATTGTTTCTCCCTCTGTTTCCAGTCCTGCCTCTGTCAGTGAACGGATCACTGAGCTGCCCAGCCTGGTAGAAAATTGGATTTAGTCTTCTTCAAAGGGACCGACAGTCATTCCAGGCCCCGCCCCTCCACCCTGTACGCAGTGACGTCGGTGCACAGCACGACCTGCGCCACTCAGTCCGCCGCAGCAGAATCTCCATCAGCCGCTCCAACACGTGAACTCAGCACTGGAAGCGTCTGTCAAACACGACACAAACAGCGTCTTATCAGTAGAATAGATTGGTCCCGCTCAGCATCAGATAATGGAAGCGGCATTCTCCTCCAGTCAGTGCAGGTAAGGCCGATAAGGCTGGATGTTGGTGGACCGGAGTGACGTGAGCCTCATAGTTGCCAAGGCTACCGTAGCTTAACTATGTTAAGGGATATCTAGTGGTGTTGCAAGCATACCGCCTGTGTAATCACGTTTGCAAGACGTACCTTGGTCGTTTAGAAAAGCAAGGCTGCAGTAACATGAACGGTGTATTCCGAGGATTAGTTTTCCTCTCATTATGACACCTCTTACTCTGACGTAATGGTGTGTCACAGGTGGTAGACTAAATGCCCATAGGCTACTACAAGCCTACACAACTCGAATTTCTGCTCAGTTAACAGGCCAGTCATGTGTTTCTAGTTAAGTTGCAGCCTCTGGGCTTAACGACAGCCCGTGCTGGTCAAACCGGTCCAAAGTGTTGAGTTGTGTCCGCTATTCTCTCTGCTCTAAATAAAAAAATAAAAAAATGTTCCGGCAGCACCACGGACAGCTCCACGCGCAACTGGCCCGTGCGAACCAGAGCCCACGAGCTCACTTCATGCTTTGAGTTAAGTTTCTTACTCTGCTGTTATATAATACATAGGCAGCTGTGTTTTTAAGGTAGGCCTATGTGTGACCTGCCTGATCATTAGATTTGATGCAGGGTTTATTTTACATTTGTATTTAAAGAAATTTAAAAATATATATATATCCAATAAAGGCTATAACTAGGATGTATGTTAAACAATAATCACATATATATATATATAGTAATAGGCACTAGTACTAGTAAAATAAAACATCTGGGGAATTAGTAATTACAAATTATAAAAATAGATTTTGGAAATTAAGAAAGTGTTCTAAAAAATCACAACTTATAAATAGAATTACTATACTATTTTACTACTTTAACTATTAGGCTAGTTCCATGTTCTTAAAATAATTCTAAAATTGTCCTGATACCTTTTGGTTGGAAGGCATGACATTAAGTAGGCCTATTCAAAATTCTATGAAAAGGTTTTCACTGATGTTTATCCCACTGAACTGAATGGTTTTCAGTGGGAGAACAAATTCCTTTAATAACGTTTTAAAAACGTCTTGGGCATTAGTTTAACCAGTAGCAGTACTTGACTTGTTTTGGTGAAATTTGTAATTTAAGTTCACATAGTCCTACCTTGATCCATATGTGTACAGGGATACTTAGCTCCAGTAATTTGCAGTTAATGTGCTAAGCTATTGATTCACAATAATTACATTGAATATATCTTTCGGTAACTATATTATGTAGAATCATGGTGCTAAGTGTACAAGAACACACCGTTTCTACTAAACAGTAAAAAATTCTAACACAGTTGTGGAACAAAGAGAAGCTTGCTAAAAAGTTAGCTTTAGCACTTTGTCAAAATCAGTTTTATGTAAACTTTTTTTAAACAGCAGGACAATCGTGGCACATTAAGCGTGATTCATGCTTCTGCGTTAAATCTACGCCGTGGCTTCGTACGTAGGTACATGGAGCCTCAAATAACAGGGTGGTGTTACAGACTGAATCTTTAAAGATTTGAAATGTTAAATTTTTCTTCTTTATTAAAAGGGAGATAAGAGGATGTTGGACCATTCTTGGTTGCTGTTAGTTGGGTCCGTCCATTGGCTATGAGTAAATTAAGCAGCGGGACACATTTAGAACATAATTTAGTTTTTTCTCTTTAGCATCCTCCTTGTTTATGAGAACATTTTGGTGACATTCACCACAAAAATCATTACAGTAGGATTACAGACACATGAAATGGCATCATGTTTTTTTGGATAAGAGATTTCCATGCAGAGGCTACTTTGGACACCCTTGCTGACATCTCCACGTTTCAGTTTCTTGGGTTTGTGAAAACAAACAATAAAACTTCAGTTGTCAGGATAAATAAATTAGTTTTACTTGCTTTCATCCATTCCCCACCTTATGCTGCCACTAACTGGGAATCACACCACCACATTGGCAGAAGTCACAGCAGCCACCTGCATGTGAGTGTAAGTGTGGGCCAAGCTGCCATTACAACCTGAAGGGCAACCTGTGCTGCTGACAGGCCCAAAATGGCAGAACAATTGTGTGCTGTAGAATAAATTGATCACCCATAGGGTGTCATGATAATTCTTCCACAGATTTTTTAGAGAATACAGAAACACACTTCCGCTTAGTGTTTGTTTGGAAAAAAATGTAATGACTCACCCAGTAACCACTCGGGTAGTTGGTTGTTGGAGAATTATTCACATTCAACAGTTTGACTTTACCCGGGCCCAGGTACCAACATGCCTTCTAGGGCTGAGTTATGACGTGATATTTATTAATAAAATCCTCAAATTGATCTCTTAATGTATGCTTTTTCTCCATAAATATTAACATAGTGCTTTAAAAAAAAATTGAGCGATGTTTTTTTGCTTATACGTTCTCTAAAGAGCTTTTATATCGAAGCAAAATTGGTATTGTAACTGAAATTTCCCTAACCTAATTGATATCAAATCCAATTGGAAATGTAATTGAATCAGGACCTTGTGAATCGGAACCAAACCTATTCGGGAAATCATTGCCGATACCCAGCCATAATGCCAGGGCCGATTCCAGGAGTTTTTAAGAGGGATGGCACAGGGGGGGACCAGAAATCAGTCGGGGGGGCCCCAGGGGATTTTATCAGAACACGGCAAAGAAAATCTGCACTCTTGCCTAGTTCCCATCCTTTTTCAGTCACTCTGTGTTGTGATTTGTATTTTTCTGGAGAAGTAACTTTAAAATAAAAAGTATCAAATTATTAACTTATCAGAAACGAGCATCGAACCGTACTAGAGAGAATCGTGATGCATCTAAGAATCGATTATTTTTCTCACTGTTACGTAACGGCACTGGAGGTTGGCCCCAAATGCAGAGAGAGCAGGCAAAGTATGTTGAGCTTGATAATTTATTAAACAAAAAACCAAGTACAAACCAGCAGCAAGTGTCCTGAAAGCAGCAGGCAAAATCCAAAACACAGGAACTGGCAGAATTCCAAAAAACGCAATAACCGGAATACAAAACAACAGGGTAGGCAACACACACTCTGACACGGAACACCACAACAGTACAACAACGATCTGACAACAGACAAGGGGAACACAAAGAAAAAATACAGAGGCACGAGGTTACGAGGTAATAAGAAGCAGGTGACACAAGGGCCGGGAAACTAAGGCAGGACGTAAAACTAAACAAAACGGCACAGAAAATAAGACTGTCACAATAAAACAGGAAACAGAACATATACAAGACAAGACCAAAAATAACACTATCACAAGACATGACAGAAAACCAGGCTAAGAAATTAAGACAGGAAAACAGACTACCACAATAAGACACCCAAACCACAACACCCAACCCTATTAGAAATATAGGAAATATTGGATATGGATTGAAGAACAGAATATAAATCAGCTAAGTAAAACAAATCACATTCATTATTAATTTCACTTGTTTTTATTTTTAACAAAGTGTGTATTCAAATATTATACACATTTTCCATGGGCGCTCAGGGCAAACATTTGGAAAGTCATCATGGAAAAATGACATACTGTAATCATGGGCATCAAGGGCTGAACACCCAAGGCTAGTCTGATGTAGCTTTCGTCTTAGATGGCAGCTCTAAAATGGGCTCAAAATCATCAGGCTCTCTCCTGCTGCAGATTGGTCTGGTAAAGGCTGCAGCCTGAAGTGTCATTGCTTTTTAATAACAAAGCTCGAGGCATAGAGGGAACGTTAACAAGGTTATAGCTTTAGCACCAGATTTATAACCAGAATTACAGTCTGTTTCAGACTTTGTATAATGAGGTACCTCAAGGCTTTTCCAATGAAATCAGCATCAGGACCGTGAATAATAATCTGGCTTGTACACTTAAAATGAAAAATTGTGTGGCACAATGTGGCAGTTCTTCTTCTTTTTTTAATTATACAAAAAATCCATTTCATGTGCTCATGAGTGTTACAAAATATTATATAATATTATCATGACAATGGGCAGCTCAGAAAGTTGATTTCCTGCAGTATAAAATTCCAATAGGACGGGTTATGTTAAACCTTTTGTGACATTAAAACAATGCCAAACAACTACAGAATGCTAAACTGACTTTTCTTGTCAGCAAGGTTTTGCATTTTGCCTAGAGGTTAGAAAAAGCAATCAGTTTCTACATGTTCTGCTGTAGAAGAGGCATTCATGTAGGTGTGAACAAGTGTATTTGCTGTCCATTAACATTGTGTTTTCAGCCAAGACTTTCCCTAGTTTTCTCAGTGCAGTATATTGTTTTGTGTGTGTTGTCAGGTACGCATACAGTATTTTGCAAATTTATTTCAGTACAATTGTTACTGTATTATTGTATGCTGTTACACACTGCCCTGCTGTTTTACACACCCACAAAATATGAAATGAAAAACTACTTTCCTAAATACTTTTCCATAACTCACACTATTGTTGAAAGAGACAGCGTTGTGTACATTCCCCTTAATTAGCTGTACTTTGTAGTTTTATAGAGTGTGTAAAACTACAAATATGACCTTATAAGGGGCAAGATTCCAGATTGGACCATCTGAGCTTTCATTTTCTCAAAGACAGAGCAGGATACCCAGGGCTCAGTGTACACCTATCACCGTTTCTAGCTACTGGGGTACCATAGGCAGGCTGGTGGAACGCATATTAATGTTAAAAAAAATCATAAAGTGACATTTTCATGCCATGGGACCTTTAACCAATTCTCTTCCCATTACTTTAAATTTCAGTTATGAAGAGTATAAGGAGACAGCAGACTGGCTGCTGGCCCACACAGAGCAGCGTCCTAAAGTAGCCATCATCTGTGGTTCAGGCCTGGGCGGTCTGGCTGACCTGATGGCTGACAAGACTGTGTTCCCGTATAAGGATATTCCACGTTTTCCCACCAGCACTGGTATGTTGTCTCTGACAAATTGCTTTTTATTCAAAACCTTAAAAAAAAAAAAACGTATAAAGTGTTTGTAAACTGTACATAAGCATACTAGCAGCTGCTCATACAGGATATATGCTGTGCAGTGCCGGGCCATGCCGGCCAGCTGGTGTTCGGGAGGCTGCAGGGCCGTGAGTGTGTCTGCATGCAGGGGAGATTCCACTTCTACGAGGGCTACAACATACACACTGTAAGCAACAGTACAAAGTAATATGAAGTAGTATAAAGTTTATGAAATTCTGCTTGTAAACAACTTTAGGAAGTAACTGTTTTTTAATGTGTAATAAGTCAAGATTAAAAGTCGACTACCATACTATTAGTTGTGAGATGCTGTACAGTACTTATGATGCTAAGGTCAGCATGCTAACATGCTCACAGTGAAAACACTGACATGATGATGTTTCAGTTTCGCCGTCCACTGTAAATATGCTAACTAGCACTAAACACAGAGTGCAGCGGAGGCTTAAGGGGGTGTCAGTAGTTTTTCTGGTATTTATTCCAAAGTATTGGACTAATTGAAATCTTGACCTGATGATAGTGCCAAAGGAAAAGATAGGGGGTCACCAATTTTATTATTACAGAGCCTTGTTAATTACTCGATTCTGATTGGCCAATCGTGGCATAGGATCTGTTATTTCTGTAAAACAGACGGTTTCTAAGTATAACAGACCATTTCCATGGACTGGGTTCTCATCATAGACTCTAGCAGACCGTTATTAAATCAATAAAATATTTTTAAATCAAGATTTGTGCTCTTGCTGAGCTCATAACGCTGATCGGTGGATCAAAAAGAAAAAGAGGGTGAAGGAAACCCTGCAAGTAGTAACAGTGCTAACACAGCATTATAGCTCCATGGTTTGCTCACTCACAGGGGCTCAGTGTCTTGCCCAAGGACACTTTGACAATGACTGCAGGGGCAGGGATCGAACCACCAACCCTCCGATTGACAGGCAACCGCTCTACCACTGAGCCACAGCCATCTAGTAAGTCTTCAGGCTAATGCTGGAGCCCTCCGCTTTTGCAAGTGTTCTGCATGGGTTCTAATTCGCAATAAAGACCGGCATGCTCTACATTATCCCTTACCTATTACTTATAAGAACTGCACGATGTGAGGAAAATATGCATGTATTAAAGTGTACTTAGTTCTGCCTTTCTTCTGCTTTTAGTGTACTGCCTAAATCCAACATATTGATTGTTGAATTAAAAAAAATATTTCCATCATTCTTTTAGTACACAAAGGGAACATTTAACTGAACACAAAAGGCACCAATAAAAAAAGATAGTTACATTTTGAAATGCAGTTTTATACTGATACTGATACACATAATAATGAATGTTCTGTATCTCAGAATTACATGGTTTGTATATTGCACTTGTTGACGTTGGAATGACATTGATATAATAAGTATTACAATTAATTTTGAATGATATCCATGTGAACACTTTTTGGTGCAGAGATGCACCCATTTCCACTTGTTGCTACTCTAAGTTGCCGTGTGAGCAGCTTTGTGTCTCAGTTTCTGTCACAAGCCACCTTGCTTCAGCATTTTGTAACCTTGCTGAAGTGAATGATATACTATACACGGTATAGAATACAGGGTAACTGAACACAAGCTAACAGTTCAAACTCTGAGTTTGTCGACCACTTTGAGAAAATATTGACAGCCATGCAGGTGTAGGCCTAATTAGTAAACCATGGACAAGAATAACAAAGTGTTTGTAACTTTGTTATTCTTGTCATGGAGGGAGCCTCTCTACAAGACACACAGTTAATTTTGCGTCACATTTCTTTATTCTAAGTTCAAAGTGGAACATTGGCCTATTGATAAGTGTAGGTACAGCAATTATAACCAGTGCTTATATCAAACTGCCTGTAAAATTGATTATTTTGTTTTGAAAATGTAGCAAACGGTCAAACTTGACTTCCTTTCATAATGGTTTTACATACACTTTAAAATAAAACTATTTTCAGAGACACTTAAGTTTTTTATGTCATCCTCAATCATGATTTTGTATTATTATTATTATTATAATTATTATAATTATAATTATTATAATTATTGTTGTTATTATTGTCAACAAGTTGTGCAAATTTGTTAGATGACAGACCATAATATAACTCACAACTTTGGCTAACAATTTACTTTGTGTCTTGAATGATCAGCCGCAGAATCGTGATGAAAGTAAGAAAACCACACAGTGTCTCAGTGTCAACATGGGACTGGCCTTTGGCCTCTGGAGACACACTGTATCCTGGTTTTGTTTATTTTTATTACCAGCTGTGATGTGCCATTGCCACATAAAATGGTCAATAAAACCCAACTGAATCATGAAATTCCGTTTCCTACTTACAGTAATAGAAAGGCAGATGCATTATGCCCCTCCTGTATCCAGATGGGACTTTAGACAGGGGTATAATGTATGAAATGACTCCAGTTGAATCACCATAAACTGAGTTGAACTCCAAAAGATTCCTCCAAAGCATACTAAGTTACATTTTCCCTAGACAATATATATATATATATATTACAAACATGCTTTCTTGGCAAGCTGAACAAAATACTTAACTAATCAGATGAGATGAGAGCCAGATTGTATTAGCCACACTAGCTGTGTAGCTGTGGATAGCAATGCCAGTCTGTCTGCAATTTTAATTTATCCAATTTATTCAACTCGATCGCCAAATATCCTGCAAAACTAATAACAAACACGTCAGTCTCAGCTGTACTTTGTAGTAAGTGCTAAATAACAAGTGTTACCATGCTAACACACTGAACTAAGATGGTTAACATGGGAAACATTAGGCCTAGACATGAATATGTAAGAATGGTCAATGTAGGCATGTTAGCATTATGGCATTAGCATTCTGTTAGACTTTTGTTCTCCCACATCAGGTGACATGAATAATCATTGACTACAAACTAAAAAAAAATGCCTGTGTTAGCAAAGCCACCCAATAGCTTTATAGCAAATAATTTAACCATCCTGTTATAATATCGTAAATGTAGGTTACTTTTTAACCAAATTGTCAAAGGAAATAACACGGATGTTTCCATGCAACGCTCTTTACAAGTAAAATAAATGATCAGTTCTTGACTTTCATTGAATTTGGGTGTTTTATTTAATTTTATAGCATTTGAATTATTATTTTTTTAAAGAAAATTGAAAAAAGTGACAAAAATGTTTGAATACGTGACAAAAACATGGTGAAAAACAACAACAAAAACATCCCAAAAAGTGTTGAAAAAATCAACAAAAACATCGGAGAAAAAAATGACGAAAAGCTTCTTAAATGCTGGGAAAAACGAGAAAAGTGTAGAAAAAGAAGACCGAAACGTTGAAAAAAAGTTTTAATTTTAAACTAAAAGCTACACGAGGGTTAATAAAGTGAACTCTTTATTAACAGCTCCATGCTACAGTGTAATACTAGTACGGACAGTCCTGCTGTTACATATGGAGATTACTGTACTACAACACAGTCCACCATTATAATATGAAAATCTCTCATCAAACAGGCCAATGTTGCACAATGACAGCACTGACCTTATCAAGAGACCAGGGAAAACCTCTCTGAATTAACTAGCAAAACACTTTTGCAGGCAATTCAAGCTGTAGAGAAATGTGAAATAGAAAAAGCAATTTCCAAACGCGACTACTGTGAGAAGTAACAACAGTCATTTATGGGCCATCAGCTGCCCTATAAAGGTTAGTACAGAACCCGACTATTTATGCCAGTTCAACAAGGACCCACAGTAGTAAGAAGAATCCTAGTGTCTACTGACAGAAGCTGTCCCTTTTAAATTATTAGCTTCTCATATGATGCATTTTCTCCTCTGTTGTTCTCAGGTGACCCCTATCTTGTAACTCCCATTTGTGATAACAACAACAGTATCTTTCTCTGAAGCATAGCATGTTTGTCACTCCAGGTGACGTACCCAGTGCGAGTCTTCTTCCTGCTGGGTGTGGAAACTCTGATTGTGACAAACGCAGCGGGGGGACTCAACAGAAGCTACGATTTGGGAGACATCATGCTTATAAAGGATCACATCAACATGCCAGGCTTTGCAGGGCAGAACCCACTTTGTGGGCACAATGATGACAGGTACAACACTAACACCAAGGCACTATGAAAGGGAAAATTTGTGCATCTGTTTCTTATGTCCCATTCCTTCTGTAATGTTGTACTTCTCCAGGTTTGGAGTGCGTTTTCCTTGCATGTCGGATGCCTATGACATGGAGCTGAGGGCCTTGGCCAAGCAAACAGCAAAGGAGCAGGGCTGCGACAGCTTCCTGCAAGAAGGGGTTTACTGCATGCTGGCTGGACCGTCATTTGAGACCATTGCAGAGTGCAGAGCACTGCAGATGCTGGGAGCGGATGCTGTGGGTCAGTAAAGCTCTCTCGTGCTCACTTAAATGGATACTGATGTGTGGTTGGACAGCCTCTCAATAATGCATCTACAACAGCATAGTAGGGATATTTAAATGAATATGAATTCATTTTTCGAATAACAATATATAACATATAATTACAGAATATAACATAATATATAACAGAAACAAACAGCATTTGCATTTTGCAGTGAATGGGAAGCGAAAGCAGCATGACTCGCCAAGATGTAAACAAATAGGCTATAATAGATTAGAATAGCTAGAATAGGTTTACCATCAGTTTTCAGACAGTTATTGAGAGTCCTCCTCAATAACCTTTTACTTTCAGTTTTCAGTCGGCCATTGTAGGATAAAGCTTGTCTGATGTAGCACTGTGTAACTTTTATGTCATGATCACGGCCTGAAACACCCGACCGCATACCAAATGCAGGTGAATTTTTATCCATTGGCGGGAGAAACTGACAATCTACCTACCATGCTGGCGGGTAGACAATGAGAATTGAGTGATTCATTAGTTGTTTGTTGCCACTGTTGTTTGTTCACATTTCAACCAAGTCCGTTATTTCCTTGGATACTGGGGTGAAGAGGCTGGCTGAAACAAGCCACCGAAAAAAACATTAGGATGATTAAAAAAAGTAGAATGAGATGTCATTAATTAAATTGATATTGTTAAAAACTCAGCAGCACTTAAAGGAGAAATCCGGCTGATTTTTACCAGAATCTTGATTGCTAGGTGTCACTGAGTAGGGCCTACTGTCTATAGGATAAAAACCTGACCAAAATCTGTGCTAGCAAACTTGAGTGTCTGCAGCTAATGGCCACAGCTCCCAGTGAGCTAAAATTCCAGTTGTAGGGGCATGGTGGCCCAATGGTTAGCCCTGTGGTCTCACAGCAAGAAGGTTCTGGGTTTGAATCCAGGTCGTTCCGAGCCTTTCTGTGTGGAGCTTGTATGTTCTCATGTTTGCGTGGGTTTCCTCAGGGTGCTCTTGTTTCCCCCACCATCAAAAAATAAATACTAGGTTCTCCAGTCAGTGCACTTGTGATGAAATTATTCGCTTCTCATACAATGCCTTTTCTCCTGTGTTGTTCTCAGGTGTTTTTTTGTAACTCCCATTTGTGATAATCTGATAAACGTCAAAACAAGAAAAACAACAACGGTATCTTTTTCTGAAGCATAGCATGTTTGTCACTCCAGGTGACGTACCTTGTGCGAGTCTTCTTCCTGCTGGGCGTGGAAACTCTGATTGTGACAAACGCTGCTGGGGGACTTGATCACGGCACTGACTCAGATCTAGAGTTGGTCCCCGGGCGCTGTGAATTGCTGCCCGCTGCTCCCTTGAGGGATGGGTTAAATGCAGAGAATGAATTTCGCTACATGTACCATGTGTACGAGACAATGAAGTACCTTTACCTTTATGTTCTAAAGAGTGCCTTCGTGCCTCTTAACAGACACAACATCCAATTATTATTTCTGGCCCATACGTGACAACAAGATGCATTTTCAGACATTGTGAAGAAACCGTTTAAATTCAAAGTTTGTACTGTCACCTACCTCTTTTTCCCAGAAGAGTCGATCACGGCGTTCACGGAGGTCATGAAGAAAACTTGAAGTTTATTTCCCCCTTAAAAATAGGTAATTGAGCACTGTAGTCGTTATGACCACAACTGCAGTATCTCATGGTCATGGAAAGGTAGACAATTAAAGTTTAGGTAATTGTATTTTCTCTTTCTGTTGCCACAACTTGGAAAGGCACAAATGTTAACTATTTCTTTTCTGCAGTAAATCCACACACGTTATTCTTACTACAAGCTTCTTCCCTTTTGAACATCTACGATCTTCACTCTTTACACACATTACGCGCCGATCGGCACACTACTGTTTACCATTTTCTTCAACAACTGAATTCCCACGGGACTTCAGCGCGAGACTAGCGCTTGCTTTCAGTAACGCTTTTACTGTGCAAGCGACAGGCATGATTTGGAGCGTTTCCAGTTACATAGTCACTGATATGATCAGAACCACTTCAGTGCTCAATTACCTAACTTTGAGGGGGAAATAAACTTCAAGTTTTTGTCGCAAAGGCATGACCTCTATGGTCGACTCTTTCGGTGAAGCAACTGATAGAGAGATAGATAGATGTTTATTGATCCCAAGTAAATGGAAAAAGAGGTAGGTTACAGTACAAACTTTGTTGTTTAATATATTTTGCTGGCAGTGAAACGTTAAATCAGTGCACCTGTAAACAGACTTCTCCCCTCCGTCCAGGTATGAGTACTGTGCCAGAGGTGGTGGTGGCTCGTCACTGTGGCTTGCGTGTCTTGGGTCTCTCCCTCATCACCAACAAGGTTGTGACTGAATACGACAGCGTTGAGAAGGCAAACCATGAGGAGGTGCTGAGGACTTCCCAGTACAGAACCCAGGACGTCCAGAGGCTCGTCAGCCACCTCATTGCCAAGATCTAGTACCTTCATCTGAAATCTGCAGACAAAAAACATGTCCAGTTTCATAATTATGGCATTTGTGAACATTCCTAGCTTTGAGATAAAAAAAATGTTTTGGTGCAGATGGCAAACTGGTCTAGAATGTGTGGATAGGTTATAACTTGTTTGGGTATTATGTTGTGTTGTGGTTAACTGGGGGAGTGCGTGAAATGTTTTTGAGGTAGAGAGTAGAAGAAAGACGTTTTTGAGAATGTCAGGAAATGTCCATGGCATTTGACTAATATTGACTATTGTCTGTGTCTTTTGCCATCCAGTGCTATCATCACAGCAATAATTCTCACAACCGTGGAACCAGTTCCCATGAATCACAATCATGGAGAACTTATACAATATATTTCTAACTAGGGGTGTTACGATTTTAAATAAAAATCAGTTGAAATTAGCTTTTGATTTTAGTTATCAAAATTAAAAACAGGATTGGCAATTCAAACAAGAGAACTGCAAAATCCTCCCACTTCCCTGAAGTCACCGGTGAGGCAACATTTAGCCTTTACAACAAACCATAAGGCACATGGGCTCCAACGGGACTTCATGGTGCATTCTGGTGCCCCTCGTTAAACTCACGGTTCATTTATTTGCACCTGTTAGCTCTGAGAAAGTCAAACTATTGTTTGAAAGTACCTTTCTGCTATCTAGTGGCTCTAACTGTGGCATTGCCGTCACCCCTGAAAAAAGTTTTAATTTAAAATTGAAATTGGGGGCAAATAACAATAATTAGTGCGGGATTCCCAAAACAGAAGTATACGTACACCTGTACCCACACCCAGCAGTGATGTTATAGTGTACTGACACATCTTGGAGTACACTTTACATCATTGCTTGGAGCTAAGGAAGTTAAACCACTGGAGGAAAAAAACAAACGTTGGGTTTCTACTTGTGAATACGGTAAACAATTCCCATATTTAAAATGACCATGTTCTCATAAATCCCAGATCATGAATTAATGAATGCAGTAGGAATACAGTGGTGGCTGTTGTACAACCCTCATTGGTATGTACTATAGTCCTACCTGCTTTAGTGCTATACAGCTTACAAATAGACTGGGACCTCTCTGGTGGCTGAACCTTTAAATTAATATTTATAATAGACAATTGTATGGTCAGTTTATGCTGCTCACTACTAGATTAAGATGTTTTCTGGAGACACTGTGTACTGTGTGTGTTGGACTTGACATGTTGGTGGAGGGATAGAGGATAAAAGCACATTACTTCTCTAGCCAGGTTTTAGGAGTGAATCCACATAAAATGATTAGAGAGAATATATTAAATAAGTATTGTGATCAAATAGGATCAACTGGCAACTTTCCTTTATTTTGTGATTACTTGTTATTAACAGTGGTAAACAATACCACGTTGCTACTGTTTATTCTTAAGTAGACACAACACTTATTTTAATGATCTAATGTATTATTAAATGTATTTATTGATTAAAAAATTTGACAAAAATGCCATGTCAATCCTAATCCTTCTCAGAGTCCATGTTTAAGCTGAATCACTTTCTGAAAAGCCTGTCTACAAGATACTCACAATATAAGAACAGTAGCCTATATTCTGGAGGAAATACCCCAAATCAAAGACCAATCTGATCCAGCAGATGTGATGTATTATTTTTTTTTCGGGTGTGGATTGCATTCAGATCAGCTTTTTTGTACACCAAGAGATCACAACACTGTAAAATCAAGGAGGGCTGTAATAGCTGCTGCAGTTTTCAATCTTCTCGGCACTGATGTGGAACCTCCTGCCAGGTCTCCTTGACCGTCTCATTCATTAGAGCCGCAAAGGCCAGAGAAATCCTAGGTCAGCAGTGCACCTCTTAGACCACTTGTATCACGCTTTGTATCTTAATCAAGATGCTAATAGAAGTCTTAAGAGGGAATTCCTCTCAGAGTGAAGCCTTCCATTATTGTAATATAAAATCTGGATCTGCTCCATACACAATAAACAGGGGAGTTTGTAATTTACCTACAAGTAATTCCTTTTCAGATGCACTGCCAGACATACATATTTTTCCTGTATGGGCACAACTCCAGAGTTTGCATTTTGTTTTCTTCTTAGTCTTTTGGGTTTGCAAAGTATTCCACGTGTTGGTCTTGACTAGACTGAATCCACTGGTCTATATATTGTGTGCTCAGCTGAATCGTAGTTACTGTATCCAGGTCTCAGGTTGGTCTCTGCTTCTCTTACAAGATAAACCTGTTGTGTCTCAATTTACATAAAATAATGTATTTGCATACCAAATGTTGTTGCTGTCTAATACTGAGAAATTTGCAGATGACATTTGGACGCTAGTATTTTCTGACATGGATGAGTCTATGTGTTGAATCAGAGAGTCACATGTCTATGTGTATGTGTGTGTGTGTTTGTGTGTGTTTGTGTTAGGGGTCATGTCTCCAAAATCCATCAATATGTTTTCAAGAAGAAAAAGAGATTCTCCACATCAGTACTGATGACCAGTGTGGGGGGGGGAATCGTTACAGCATAGTATCGCAATATTTTCTGCGGCAATACTGTATCGATACACAGACGCCAAGTATTGATCTACTATTGTATGTTTTGGTCAGTTTGTCTGCTTGACAATCCCATTTTGCAGCAATGAAATTGAAGTGAGATAAACAAACAGAGAAATATATCTTTTAAGATAAAACAGATGCTGACAAAGTTTTCATCTGGGGACACAATTTGAAATTGGGAAAAATTTGAAGTTGAAATATCTCACACAATATTGCAAACATGTTTAAAATTGCAATAATATTGTATCGTAACATAAGTATCGTGATGATATTGTATCGTGAGGCCTCTGGTGATTCTTATGGCTAATGATCAGTGAACAGGGCAATGTCTGCAAAAAGCAGCGAGATAGAAGAGATACACCTCATCCACACATACGCTCTCTCTGTCTTCAGCTTCATCTTCTCAATCCTTCACTTTAAACACACCTCAAACAGATGAAGACGCTGTGAGATTGAAATGAAGTGGAAATGGCTTTTCCGTGCCTCGCTCCTTTCTGTTACATAATTCATCTGCATACAGCATGTAGAGGTGCAGCCCACTGAGGATCTGAAATATTAATACAAATGAACCAGGCAGCCCGGCAACACAAACACAACACCTTTACTGGGCCGGATTGTATTTGTACATATTGGCACAGATGCCTCACAACTCAACTTCATGCTGAAAAGTGAGATGTCTACAAGATATGCATGTGGGATGCAAATGACTGGCTCTCTGCTTTGAATAGAGGGAAGTGGTGAACCAGGCACACCGATAAAGACAGACGATAGAGTGACTAAACAAATTAAGAGAAGAGAATGAAGTGTGTTTGATTTGGTAGTCCCCGCAGGCTGGCGACAGGCCTCATCTGTAATGTAATGTTGATCTATGTATTGTTGCCGTGCCAACTGAGCCCAGAGCTCGCTATTGATTATTAGAGGGTGAAAAGAGAAACTGAGGAAATAGAGTTGGACAGCTCTGCTGAGTTTACACTATTGAAAACTGTCACACGCACAAACGCACGCACGCACGCACGCACACATACACACACACACACACACACATACACACACACACACACACACACACACACACACACACACACATGCACTGTCATGTACCTGAGCTCACATAGTCTATATGAGACAACAGTGCTCCTGTTAGTGAACGTGACTTTTGCAAGCGTAACAAATAGTGTCAGTGAAAGAGAATTTCTCCGCTGACTTTCACACGTTGCCACCAAAAAGGAGTTTGGCTGCCAGCAGTGTGTCAGCACTGTACTGTAACAGCATGCAGAGTAGACCTGGAAAATGACTTCTCCACCTCAGAGAAGATGTGACAGGTCAAGTTGAACAATGCATCTTTGTGCATGATGGTGCCAACTCGGTTTGTCCGGATCATCTTCATTTTTTGCAGACACAGTCTCAGCTTCAGCTGGGGCGACCTTGATTTACAGCAGCAGTTCCCAACCTTTTTGGTCTGGGGTACCCCCACAGCCTTGTCGGCTGAACGCACATACCCCTTCATCGATTCACAATGTATGGTCCAAATGTATTACACTATTCATTACATCAAAAAGAAGATTGTTAAGTTTTTTAAACAATTTACCTGTCCATATTTAGGTTGGTTTGTTCAGCAATGTACTACTACTAGCCTACTAAGCTACCAGTTTGCCTACTTAGAATGAATCTGAACATTTGAACTTGTATCCATTACTTTTAGCTAACTATTTCACCCATTCATCCAGTAATACTTATAACTAATCATCATCATTAACTGTTTAGCAATTAGCCAACTTTTAGCTATTTCATTCTACTATTTATTCATTACTTTCAGCTACCTGTCTAAACATCTGTGCTTGCATGCTAACTGGTTTCCTTTCTTATGCTAAATCATAATTTCAAAAATGTCAACACCAATTTCATTGGGTACCCAGCAATGTAGATAGATTAGTCAAATGGGATTTTGAGATATTTTAAAGACAACGGACACACACACACACACACACACACACACACACACACAAACAGCCACAAACACACTTATTCCTCTAGATAGCACGATCTAGGGTTTTGACCAAATAAATTAGGTTTTTAAACAACTTTTATGGTACAGTTGATTATGTAGCACTTGCTATTTTCACAGCAGACGTTTACATGTTATAGCAGAAAAGGCAGGAGTAATTACTAAAATTCATTAATGATCCTTGAACAGACATAGTTCTCTTAACACCTGAGAGTCAATTGAAAGATATTATAATTTTCTTTTTCTTCTTTGTTGACAAAAATATGTTTTTTTCAGATTTTATTCAACTAAAGAACACTGCTTCTAGGGATACTTGCCCTCCTACTCATTACAGTCATATTACTTCATTCTGAATATTATCACATCTTGCAGTTAATGAGTTGAAGAAATATATATGAGAACGTTTTTTTTTATCCTCATTCACCTAATAGGATCTGTGGAGTAGTCTGCCCCTTTGCACAGCCAACTGACCATTAATGAAAAAGTTCTTTTTACCTTTTTTTCAGAATTTACATTCATTATGTGAGCTAATCACTGCTGACTGGAGGCAGTGTGGGAAATGAGATTAGTGTGTGAGTTCTAATTAAGTCTGTGAAGCCTCACACACTGGCAGACAGGCTCGGGGAGCTGCATGCTTAGATACACACAGATGTAGGAAGGAAGAAACTTGGACTTCACACACACACACACACACACACACACACATACGCACACACACACACCTACTGTAAAGCTTGATGATGCAATACTATGTGCATCTCTCCCATGTTTGCCTCACTCATGGGCTACACACACATCAGTCTGTCCACTGCAGTGCTATCACACCACCAGATCAAGCTTTAGGACACGCACACACACACACACACACACACACAC
>NC_045740.1:23797932-23804994 GCF_008692095.1 Etheostoma spectabile | reverse complement strand
ACAGAGAGAGAGAGAGAGAAAGAGAGAGACAGAGAGAGGGAGGCTGACTCAGATGCATGTGGTCGGCGGCAGTGCGCCCCCAGCGGCGGTGCCATGTCGCTGCCGCTCCTGCGCCGGCGTTAAAAAGCGGCGGGCGGCGCGCCGGGGCCACTGTGTGGGGTGTGTTTGAACAAGAGACACACAAAAGTTGGTAGCGGATTTTTCTGGCGTCTGACCTGCAGCAGCATCCGTCGAAAGCATCATGGCAAACAAAGCACAGCAGCCTCCTCACCTGCACCTGGCCGAGGTCACCGCGTCCCAGTTCCTTGACATTTGGAAACATTTTGACGCTGACGGTAGGACACCTTTTTACCTTCCTAAAAGATATTCCAAACTCAAACTCTCACGTAAGATGACCTAATTATACAGGGAAATGCATGAAAAAATGTAAATGTATCCTCCAATAGAGTAAAACCGTTGTAAAGCTTAGAATAACAGACAAAACCACAGCCAAAGTGTGTCCTTTTGGGATGTTCATGCGAGTATTTAAGAATACTAGGATGGAAAAATACACAATGTAAAATAGGGTTTTGTAACGGCAATGTTTCTGTAACATTGTAGGAACAGCCTATTATAGGAACTATGTCATCTTTAGTTAGGCAAGTGATAACATTATTTGTCATCGTATAAGAGATAAACAAAAAGAACATTTTCATGCTTCTGTTTTTAAGGAGCTGATTTCGGAGCTGATATTTTGGATAACAGATTAATATAACCCTTATACAAGTTCGACGTTTTTCTAATGTGATAAACCACCGACACCACGTGATATGAGTTAATTTAATTACATTTTTGATTGAAATGCACCTCGGCAGATACATTATTTCTCATGAAAAGCATTCTAAAATAGTTCACATAATTCCTAAGGACTAGGCTATACATCACATATTCAATGAGCCATAAACGGTGAATAACTTCAAGTTGATGCAGCCGTCATTCCTCTGTCAATTTAGTGTTATTTTTCCAACAAGGAATCATTTGATTTAAACACGCAGTTATCGAGCAATCAATGCATCATTTAATTACAGGGTTTTTAACTTCAGCATTGACCGTTTGGAGAAGTGACTGGCTCTGCCTGAAGCGCTCTTGGTATTGAGAGCGGTTTCCAATCATGAGCAGTGTCTCAGGTGTGTTACGCAGTGGAAGTACCCCGGGTATAAAAATGGACTGTGATACTGATGATCTGTCAACATGAAATCGTCCCATGTACTAATTTATTCAGCAACCCCCCTCCTCCTCCTCCTCCTCCTCCTCTTCCTCCTCCTCCTCCTCGCACACATTCTGTTCGTAATCATGATCGCTGTCTTTTCTTCTTGCATCCGTGCTGTTTATCTCCGGTCAGATTTGTCAGCTCAGTCTGTCTCTCTCACTCTGCAAACATCTCTGTGTGCATGACAGTATATGACATGGGACAAGTTCCCTTCTTCTTCTTTTTTTCCTTCAACAAATTCAGCAGGCATGTCACTGCTGTAGCTTCCATAGAGATGCAAGCCTCTTATAGGGCCTAGTTATGGAAATCCTTTTCTGTGGATTAAGGACAGTTTGTCAACTGATAAAGTCCACGGTAGTCAAATCTAAAAAAGGAGACAATTTTTTTCTTTAAAACCTTGAGAATCAGACTAAGACATACTGTATAGGTGATCACTCCTGGCTGCAAATGGTCATTATTAAATAGAAGGTCCTCAGTCTTGCTTGTTCAATCAAGTTAAGATGTAAAAAAAAAAGAATTAAAAAAAAGCACAAGGTGAGTGTGTTGTTTTACACACATACTCCTGGGAAGTCATTGTTGATGTAATGTGTTTTGTTGCCGGCACTCATGCTGAAATAATTCCACCGGGAAATCAGGGCCGACTGGGGATATGAGCCATGTGCAGACAAAGTTGTCATAACTGTTATTGTTTTTACTCTTTTGGCCTGCTTTGAGTATGACAATATCTGTCCTACCCAACCAGGTATTTAAGTCCTAATGCTGAGATACTTTACATATTGTGCTTTGCAATGAGCCACTTTGCAAATCAAATACTACCAGTGTGCATCAACAAATTTGGCTACAGTGTTTGAAACCTGCTCTCATTACTGGGAGTGTCTTCTGGCTCGGCAGAAAGAAAAGAAAAGCTAATTTGTTTGCTCAGATTGAGTAAACATCTCTGGAGTTGCAGATAAAAATATACAGGAGACAATGCATCTAGAGATGATGAAACCACATATTCCCCTGTTGGCCCAGGATCACATCTCATCTGGATTGCGTCTCTCGCAGCTCCTGCGCTCCGTGTCCCTCTCATCTTTCTCTGCTGTTTCTGTCAGACCTTTCTCAATTCAATCACTTCAAAGCAGAAAATGGAAACGACTGCAGTTTTTCTATTGCTAATTATAGAGCATTTGCTGTCAATTTTTGTTGTATTAACCTGGATATGGAAATTCGGAATATTAAGCAAAATCTACTTCCCGAATGACCCTGTGACCGCAAACAATTTGAATAGGCAGGGCAGCCTTTGAAAGGCAAATTCACTTCATATAGGCTTTAAATATGCACTTAGTTGGCACAGCTGCCCACTTTAAGAGTTTTTCTGTGTTGCGGTTGAATTTTAGAATCAGAACCAGAGGAGTGAAGCGTCATTGCCAGCATCTCCTGGGACTATTATGACGCGGTATCCAAAAGAGTGTGTATTTGGGCCAAAAGTGGTTTTGGGAACCTTTTATCTTGCTAGTTGGTGCATGTTTTAAGTGCTTTTGCAGGGAGACTAAAGTATATGAAAGCGGGTTGATAGGAGCACTCTCATTACGACATATACAACTAGTTGTTTGACATTTATATATATATATATATATATATATATATATACATATATACATACTGTATATATATTTCCCACTAAAATGGCTTCATTGACATTCAATGTAACTAGGGAGAGCCAGCTCATTTAATGGATTTGGGACAGTTTACTGCAACATGGACACACTGTAATTTGGCTGCAGCACATATAGCATTTCATAACCAAGAATAACCACATGGTACCCTAAGCATATTGTTGTGGCTTAGATGCTGATTGTAACAGAAACTATTTATCATTTATCTGAAAAAGCAAACTACAAACAGACGCTCCTTCATGCACAACTATAACAGGGTGTATGGTTCTATTGCCGCATTAATTGAAAGTATCACAGCGCTCCGACATAATCTATTCCTAATTCCTTTTACTTTCATGTTATTTGCTTTGCAGTTAATCACATCTTACTCTTTTTAATTATCAAGTAGGCCATTTCTCTCCAGAGTGCTAAATGTCAATAAGACCCACAGGAGGGATGCTCATAGCAGCTAGGCATTTTACCGTCCCACTTATTGAAACAGCAGAGCTTGTATTCATGAGTTTTGATAATATCACTAAGGAACACATGCATCCACGCACGCACGCACGCACGCACGCACACACATCCATAGTACTGCATTATAGTGCAAGAAATGGCAAGCAGTTAAAGTGATGGTGAAAACTAAAGGAGATCTAATAAACAGGAAAAACAATAATGAACATTTGCTTTATCTGATAGAAGACTTTTCAAAGTGTAATAATTGTTCATATTGTGTACGATAACAAGGAAGCTTGGTGACAGTCTGCCTGTGAAGAGAAAACCAGAGAACACACACACACACACACATGAATGTCCATGCATAGGACAAAGATGCAAAGATGTTGTTTGGATAAGGAGAGGGAGTGAGATAGCAGATGACAGAAAAAAACGGCAAGTTAGAGGGAGAAGAGAGGAAGTAGATGGCATAATAATCTTTTTTAGTGTTTAATGAGGCAGCTCTGCCTTCCAGGGTTTTATAGAAGCAGCTAGTCACATCGTTTGGAGCCATCTGTCCAGCCATTCAGCATTCTTGTTGATAGAATATTGGCACGGGTTCACAGAATACCTGGGTGAAGTGGGCACACTCATTTATCCTCTGAATTGGTACTGTCAGGGCAATAGAGCACCAGGAGTAAGTGAAATAAGGGTCAGGATTAGTTATTTATCACAACTGAATCCAAAAATAACGTAATGGACATCATTTTAGGACAAGCACCAGTTGACAAAAGTGTCACTCAGTCTGTCAATATGATTGACAGGCGTTCAGTAAAACATAGTAAAGACGTTTCAAAACGTCAGTTAAACCTCAGTTCCTCATGACAAAATATCATAACTCACAAATTTAGATGGTCTTAAAAACAACAAATTTAGGCTTATCCATTGTTACGCCACAACAGAAGAACTCAACTCAACTGTAACCGTGGACATTATATCCGAGGATTAGTTCAAGTAAATTAATTGTGTTCCCAATAATCACCTGCCAAAGATTTAACCAAAACTATGGCAGTGTGGAGGTCTGGCCAAAAAGAACAAAAGAAGCAAAGAAGCTTGGGCCAACCCACAAAGGGCCGTCGCAACCAGAACCACCACTTAATCTCTAGTCTAGACTAACAAAGAAAAGAAAGCCACGAAAACTACACTAACAGACCTCCATCCTCGAAAGAAAAAGCAACAGGAACAAACACGCTGGTGAAAGGGCTGCTTCAGTCTGACACAGAGATTCCAAAAATGGTCCTGGACATCATCTTAGGACGAGCACCATTTGACAAAAGTAACACTCAGTCTTTCAAAATGGTTGACAGACATGCAGTAAAACAAGGTCAAGACATTGAAAAACTTCAGCTAAGTTCCTCACGACAAAATATCACTTTCACAAACAGATGATCTTAAAAAAAAAATCTAATTTAGGCTTAACATTACCACAGTACACTTTTATCCACATTGATTTGTCCCATTTGCCAAGCTCCCTGCTGAAGGCAGAATTGATTTCTGTGTAATAATCCTGTGGATCATCACCTTCAATATCCTAGAAAAGCTATTTGCCATGCAGTACAGAGCTTCTCCTTGCATACATCCCTGTGAACACAGTCTTTGAGAAGTGATCAGTTTGCATCGTATCTAACAATGGTCTACTCTGTTGAGCCAGAGGGGAGTTACGGCTAAAAAATCTGTTTGACGCCATGACACTGTCACCACATGCGCTGGTGTTTTTTTTGCATATCAGGAATACTAAAATAAATGCATCCAAAATTTCCACCTTGGTTAATGTCAATGTGCCTGTTACTGTCAATAGTTTGATTAGGAATGACCTGTCAGCTTTCTAAAGCGTTGTTTGCGTGTGTGATTGGTCCCTCGTCTTGTGTCTGTCTGTTTCAGCATGTGTTGTTTTGTCTCCTTCCCTCCCTCCCTCCCGTTTTTCCTCTCTGTGATTTTGTGGCCCTGGGACGCATTCCTATGTCCCAGTGTGTTGTTTGTAACTGTTCGTGAATGTTGTGTTTACATTATAATTTTTTCTCAATATAAAAATAAAAACAAATATTTGATCACAAAAAAAGGAATACTAAAATAATCCCTTTGTGTTATGTTGCGATGACATAGGTTTATGGTCTGTCTGTCTCCCAGGTAATGGCTACATTGAAGGGAAGGAGCTGGAGAACTTCTTCAGGGAGCTGGAGAAGGCCCGGAGAGGAGCAGGGGTGGTGAGTTCAAGGACTAGTGATTAAACATGGGGGTGTCACGATTCTTCAAATCCACGATTCAATTTGACTTTTGAATTTAAGGTCACGATTCAATATGATTTTAACCTTTTATTTTCAGCGGTGACAACAACGTCCCAATAAGGGCTAGATGGCATAAGGATATTTTACAACAGCAGTTTGAGTTTTTCAAAATTAACAAAGTGTAATTGAAAGCACCATTGGTGATGAAGTCCCAAACCTGCTTTTGATTTAGGTAGTCAAAATCAAAAGCTCACTTTGATCAATTTTTGATTTAAAATCAAAATTGTGACACCTGAATGACCACACATGTTAAATTGAGAACAAAATGTGAGTAGCTACCAAGGAACAGATGAGTGCACTCAGCCTCCTACTTGTCTCGACCAGGACGGTACGGGGAAAGTTTTTTTTGCAGTTTACTGTGAAGCTGCACTTACACTTGGCATTTTCTGTGCAATGCTGCTCCGCTGTCTGATCTGCTCCCCGTCTGTGTGCGTCGCAGAGCCGCCCGCAAGGCAGCCTCTCGGGAATTACGTCACACAACAAAGTACCGCAGCATTGTGTACAAATCAAAGTCAATTTAAGTTCATGCCTAATGGTCCCATGAAAACAGCAAAAATCGGACATCTTCATGAATTTATAAACCCCCCCGGATGCCCCGGACAGAACGTAAAAAGTGGACGTGTCCGGGCAAAAGAGAAAGTTTGGTCACCCTAGTTAACTTGTTATTATGCCGTTAATTTTGAGACTCCTATTAGTGTTATTTAGTCATAAGCTCCAAACTTAGGCGTTGATTTTGGTGGGGACGGTGGGGACAGTGGGTATGCGTAGGCCTACCTATCAGATTTTGTCATGAGTCATTTTGTACCCACCGCTTTTTTTGAAAACCTTGAGCTCCATTTAGTTAAAAAAACATATCATTCTTGAGCGACAGATGCCAAGAAATCCACAAAAATCTGACTTGCACGAAAGAGAGAAAAAAAAAGGAATGTGATATTGTGCTCAGCACATTTCAAACCAAACTGACACACATGACTCCATTATCTTCTGGGTTATCTGGGTTATTATCTTCACGGCTTAGAAATGCAGAGTTTACAGCACAGCATTTTAATATGATATAGTGTCTGGCTTCTGGTTGATATCTAGTGTCTGCAAAAAATGCCCTTTTATTGAGTTTCATTTTTGAAAAATAATCTGTGTGAATTTAAGCTTGGTTTTTATTGTAAAGGGTAACCATGCAGAAGGCCTGAAGCCAGCGTTATGCCAGCATTTTTTGTTTCCATAACCTTTATTGTGTGGTTGTTTAGTTTCATTTAGATTTTGTTGATATCCAACGCTGTCCAAACTGCTCCAAATTCCAAATGTCAAGTTCATTGGGGACCCAGGAAGCCAAGTGTAAAGTAAATTGTATGAACTGGTCTCAAGATTATTGCACACACACACACACACACACACACAC
>NC_045740.1:23789306-23797922 GCF_008692095.1 Etheostoma spectabile | reverse complement strand
ACACACACACACACACACACACACACATACAGAGGATCCTAGATTTATAGTTATAGTTATAGTAGATCAGGGAATTACTTATTACGAATCATCAATTATCAAGTCAATCCTGATTCACTCCTCCTCATTTCTCAATTAACTAATCAGTAACTACTGCATAAAATTAGTTAGGAGTCATCATTCACTAACAGTTAGTTTCTCATTAGTTCCTCATTTGTTCCCTGGTAACTACTCAAATGTTGTGGCCCTTATTGTAAAGTGTTATCATGTTTTCTAGGACCCTTCAAACCCCATATTCAGAGAAAAGATGAAGGAGTTCATGCAGAAGTTTGACAAGAACAAAGATGGACGAATTGAGATGTCAGAGGTAAGGCCAAGAGGCGCTTCTTGCATTATGTTTTTATAAAAGGAAGTAGATTGATGTGTTGGGAAATATGCTCATTAGCTTTCTTGCCAAGTGTTAGATGAGAAGATTGACACCACTCATAATACTCCAGTTGATTACATAAATTCAGTCTTTTTGATAGTCTCAATGGAGCATCAGTTTTTGATATTGCTATCCCTCGATTTCACCATTTTCGGAGCATAATTTGAAAGAGATGCGAGATGGAGGCCTTCTGCAATACCAATAAGTTGTTAGAGAGGGGTTCAGAGTAAAAATCGGGTGGAAAGGTTTTGTCTGAACTAAAAAGTGAAAAGGTTTGTTTGTGAAATAAATAAATACAAATCTAATTCAGGCATAACCCGGCTTCTAAGTTGGCAGCTCTCTATTATTTATGTACAAGTTGCTCAATTGAAGCTTTGCAGACAAAAAGCTCCCCAGTCTTCATTTCTTCTCCTCTCCCAACATATCAAAGCCGCCATCTTGTGTTCTCACCACTCCCTTTTTCCTGTCATTCCTCTCTCTAGCTGGCCCAGATTCTCCCAACTGAAGAGAACTTCCTGCTCTGCTTCAGAGAGTTTGTCAGCTCCAGTGCTGAGTTTATGGCGGTAAGCGTTTGTCAGGATGTGCCGGAATATTTTTTTAATGCAGAGCTGCTGTACTCCCTTGCCTCACTGATGGTCATTTGATCCGTTCTTTGCATTCTTGTTTTTCACTAAGAAATGTCATTAGCCTGGACACACTGCAACCAACCATACAATGTAGACCAGAGTCAGTCATCCATGGAGGAGAGAAAGCCTGCATATTGTCATTGCTGCCTACCAGCTAATTTCATGAAGTAATTCCCTGTGTATGGTCAAAGTTGCACTAATTAGTGAAACCGCACACCCTCTGCCTCCATTACACATGGTTGCCTATTCCTGCTGTTAAGATATAGCAGTTGAATTACAAATCAAACGACCACACCTGGTGGTCCATCAGAAACATAGTAGAAATATAGTACAGCAGTAAAAATACTGTAGAATTGGCAGAGCACCAATAAAGGGAAATATGTGACAAGTGAGCAAGCACAAATCTTGAAACAGACAGCGATGTACATCCCTCCAGTAAAGTAAAAAGGTAAAGTCAATAGTTTGAAATGGCCAATTTCCTTTACCATTTTGGTTATTGTGATACAGTAAACCCTTCTGATCTTGTTGTACCAGTTGCAAAACACCGATTTTGAAAGCTGAAGTGTTTGCTTTACAGTAACTGGAGAGTGTTAATTACTTAGGCTGTAAATGGTTCTCCAATGTCATGGGAATGTCATGAGAATGTCTCTGCTGGTGCCTGCAGAGGAGCTACGGGCTGTTGTGGGTAACTGCAGGTTACAGAGGTTTGCAGTGGCGCTGATGGTCACAACTCCCAAAACTCAATGCATCAACATCAATCATGATCAGGGTTGGGGAGTAACGGAATACAGCTAATAGAATTACGGATTTAATATATAAAAATATGAGAACTGTTACAGTTTAAATTGGTGGTATTCTGAATGCAGTTACCTTTTTTTAAAGAAGGATTTAGGAAGGGTGTTTTATACATTTTATAATTTTATAAAATATACCCCAAACGACAAAAAAATAAATAAATAACCATAACCCCAAATGGACTACATGAATTAAATTTTAATTTACAGGATATTATTAACAATTGGGATGAGTCCAATAATGGTTGGCAAAATGATAACATAGAGGGACAGAACAGGTTAAGAACCACAGTTAGAAGCTGGTGAAATTAACATGTAGTCTACAACCAGATGAAACCACAGTTTAAAAACAAATACTCTCACACATTGTTACGTGTCGCCATGCGTGTTGCCACGACCAGCGCCATCGACAGCTCTTCATAAAACTTTGTGTTTGTTTTAAAGAAATACCAATAAACCAGAGCATGTTTTTCTCCTATCCTGGTATGCTGTGTGGAACGTAGCTGCTGAAAGTAATTAGTTACATTACAAGTTACATTACTTTTGGTTACTCATAACATCACCTGAGATGCACCAACACTTACTTGCCAAATATAAAGCTAAACCTCATCTGCCTAGATCAACACAAATCCTTTTTTTACATTATGGACATGAACAAGATCTCTCTTTTATGCTCTTTAAAACCAAAAAGCTGACAACAAAGTCATGAACATAATTATGAACATCAGCCTAAAATTTGTCACAAACCAGGCTTATGTATGGCGGCCGTCTGCTTTTCATAACCTCTATTTTGGCCTGTTGTGACATGTTTGTCTGAAGCACTTGAATAAGCAATTCAAGTTGTTAAGTTTAAAACAGTCTAAAGGAAATGTTAAATTATAGCATGGTTGACACTTTTTACATTATTTACAGTACTTGATTTACGGCTAATATGTGAAAAATGTACACAACCTTATTAGTTTAACTTTAATTCCGTTTTACTACGAATCGTTATAGGAAGTGCTTTTATTTTGAATTAGCCTACAAGGAAGTTTTGTCTGTTTTGTACTCACACTAGCTTGTGTTAGGAGATAAACAGAAGACGATAGAGGCAAAAAATGTCCATCATTCTTAAAGCCATAGAGTGTAGTTTCTGTTGCCATCACCCCCATGTCAAATTCTAAGTTATGACCAACAAAATTGTTGGCGCGTCTACATGATACAAGCCTTCCCTTATCGCGCACCTGCCCCACCCCTCCTACATTCAGTGGCTTGAATGTAATGGATGTTCATTAATATTACGCACTAAAGCTTTAAGTTTGTTCAATTCAATTCAATTCAATTTTATTTTATTTTACAGTTTCAAATCATAACCAGAGTTATCTCAAGACACACTGAGTAGGTCTAGACCACACTACAATTTACAAAGCAAACCAAAAAATTCCAGTAATTCCCCTGAGGAAGCGTTTAATGTGACAGTGGCAAAGAAAAAGGCAGAAACCTTGATTGGTGAGAAAACTTCCTTTTAGGGACAAACCTCAGACATTCCCAGGCAATTGGTAGGCGGTGTCTGACGGTGCCGATTAAGGATGTGATGAACAATGGCAATAATAGTCACAATAAAGATTATTTAACTATGACTAGAAATACCAGTTGTAGTAGCTCATGGCGTAGCAGGGCACTGCAGGACTTTACAGGGTGTAGCAGGACACTGCAGGACTTAGCAGGATGTAGCAGGGCATAGCAGGGCATAGTAGGACACGTCAGGGCATAGCAGAGTGTAGCAGGGCAGTTCAGGGCACAGCAGGACGTAGCAGGGCATAGCAGGACGTAGCAGGGCATAGCAGGACATAGCAATGTGTAGCAGGGCATAGCAGGAAGTAGCGGTGCATAGCAGGACGTAGTGGTGCGTAGCAGGGCATTTCAGGGCATAGCAGGACGTAGTGGTGCATAGCAGGGCATTTCAGGGCATAGCAGGACGTAGTGGTGCGTAGCAGGGCATTTCAGGGAATAGCAGGACGTAGTGGTGCGTAGTAGGGCATAGCAAGGCACTTCAGGGCACTTCAGGGCTCAGAGCAGGACCACAATAACAGCTGCAACTAAGATGTAGGTGCCACCCTAAACAAAAACACAAGGACCCCAGGGAATAAGCTACCTGTCTGTTCACTTTCTTGTTTGGAAAACTGCCTCATATTGACCAATAAAATGTTTGCCGTAAAAGACAGGCGTTTTGGTCATCATTCAAAGCCACTGCACTACATCCCCAGTAGGTTTTGGAAAGATGCTAAGTCCACTGTCCTGATTACAGGGTTATCAGCAGTAATTTGTTACATTGCTGTGTTACACACAGATGTAATTTGATTACAGTAATGCGTTACTTTGTAACACGTTACCCCAACACTGCAAAACAGTGACAGTAAACTGAGCTAAATCAATTTAGCTAACGAGCAATCAAACATTAGATACACACAAGTCAATCATATGTGACTAGTTGATAGCAAAAGTTCAGAAAATAAGAAGTCTGTTTTGTTACTGAATAACAGTCAAGATGTATTTAAGAAACCATTTATGTATAAAAAGTTCAAAGTACAGTATTAACAATAGGGCTGCACTGACTTGTGAATAATTAAGGACTAAAGGAATAACAAAACGCCTTCAGCAGAGCAAGAAAGGCTCTCCTAAAAAGGAAATCCTTTATTCCACAAAACACATTTAAAAGATAAGAAAATGGCAGATTTCATGTTAGATCGGCCGCAATGAAAGAATGGAGACAATTAGAAACCAATTACATGTGGGGAAGAGGATGTCCTTGTCTCCGGTGTCATGTTGAAAAGTAATAATGAAATGACAAGAGGAGGATGAATGAAAGAGAAGGTGTGAAGAGAAAAGGATGCAAATGGCAAACAAGAGAAAGCAGGAAAAGAGAAGGACGTAAACGAAATGTCGATGGGAAGCCGAGAGCCTGAGTTTGAAAACATAAAACAAGAAAGGAGGATTAATCAGTTTTTGTTGAAGGGCACTGTCTTCTTAAAGGGTTAGAATGAGGAAGCTGAACCTTCTATTTTCAGAGTCATATATAATGGATAACACCAGTGTAGCTCTTTGCAGTGCCCAGAGGAGGAGCAGAGGGGAAAGAGGAGGAGAAGGAGAAGGGGGAAGGCCATCCATCTTTGATAAGGAGCCCTTCCTTTGGACAGGGACAGCTGCTAGATTAAAACATTCATTAAAATGACTTTCTCTCCCTCCCTCATTTCTCTCTGTCTCTGGTTGCCCTCTGCTCTGTAGGGGGGCGACTGGGATTGTATTGAATACTGTGTGATTACAGGGATGATCCAGGCTTTTGTGGTTGTCCCCTCTGGAACGATTTCTGCTCTATCCACCAGAAAAATCAAACTCTTAGCGCAGTTAAGGAGCAAGCTGAGGGTTCGATCAGAGAGGATTTATGTTGGGGGAGGAATGTGAGAGAAAAGTGTCTTTGTGCTTTGTGCATCAGTGCTGAAAAACTGCTTTCAATGCAATACCTCCTTTGTTTTTAATTTATATTTCTTGTAGGCTTGGCGGCGATATGATACAGATCGCAGTGGTTACATCGAAGCAAACGAATTGAAGGTATGTTGCAACACACTCAATTCTCAATGATAAAAAATATTGTAACTCATTCATGGTCATGGCTTTTATGTGATATTTCTGATCATATATCTACATTTGCATCCCAAAGGCTAGCATGACCAATCAATACGTTTACAAATCCCTGTTATTTATTAACCTGCTTAATTTGTCATACTTATACTCATACGTCTTTTTTCTTTCTTTCTCCCCTCACACACATTCAAATACACATTCAAATGCTCTCTAGCAAAGCACCCCCCCTTGACTGTGATTATCAGACAGTAGTAGCTATGGCAGCCACTTAAGTAGTTACTTATCCCATAAATCCCATCTTTTTTCAAAATATTTACATTTTATTCACAGATTTACATATACGTATACCACTGTAATAGTCTTGTTATTCTGTTTTTGTTTTCCTGGATGTATTTCCCATACCCTTTTTGATCATTTTGAGTAGAAAAGCCCAAAATGTCTAATCCTATTTGGATTTTGTTTTTGGTTTATCACCTCCTCTATGTTGTTGTGCACCATTAAAAAGAAAGGAAAGAATACCAGAAAAATAATACTGTATACATTTTTTTGTGTTATGGGGTAACTACCCTATTACTAGGGTAACTACGCTATTATCAAACTGATTATGAATCTGCTTGTTGAAAGGAATAGTTATGGAAAATAACCAGTAGGCAGGAAAGATGCCTATTCGCTTTCTCGCCGAGTTAGATGAGAAGATTGGTACCACTCATAAATCTGCTCAGCTAACTTTGAGCAAGACAGCCAATACGCATATTTCCTGAAAAATAAAACTATTCTTTTAAGGCCCTTGAAACATCTGTAAAAAAAAAACCACACTGATGTGCTGAATATGGCTTAAGATGTAGTCTCTGCACTGTCAGGGCCAACAAGTGACATATTAACTAACCAGAGATAATCAACATTTCAATATGTTTGTCACTAAGTTTCAGTGCAATTCACCTTTTTTGATACATGTTTGATGCATACATAAGCACATGGGTCAGTAAAGCAAGGCAGCAGCTTTAAAAGAGGAAGTATCCGCTCCACAGGAAATCCCCCAATGACCACCACACGTGTTTATTTCCGGTGAGGACTCAGATGAATAAGCTTTTCAGATTGCACAAATGTTGTTCACTTCAACACCTCTAGGAAATTTTGTGTCAAATGATATAAAGGAAAGTGCTCTACACTGGGGAGTTAATTATTACTCGGGTCAGTGATTAAGCTTCACATAGAAATTAGGCTGCTTAGGTTGTCATGGGATCTCATTTCTTCCAGCTGACCAGGTGCAGATGAGTTACTCAGGTG
Organism: Etheostoma spectabile; assembly: GCF_008692095.1. Lineage (NCBI taxonomy): Eukaryota > Metazoa > Chordata > Actinopteri > Perciformes > Percidae > Etheostoma > Etheostoma spectabile. Next base: position 23,791,167 of record NC_045740.1, on the reverse strand, counting down.
TGGCCTTCGGAAAGCTTTGGGAAAATGCAGATGAGCTCACAGGCAGCAGACATACGTCTCACCTCACAGGCCTTAGCCAGGGTTTAGAAATGACTGAGGTCCACAATTCTTTCTTTTAATGGAGTTTATTTACTGCATTGTATGAGCATAATGTATACCAAAATGTAACCTACAAACACACCCTCAGCAATACACCACACACAAATTCTATCTATCATTAAATACATACAGAGGGAGCTTTTGGCAAAAGGCTTTGTATTAAAGCTGCACAATTTGTCACAGCCAGTAGTGGAAAGTAACTAAGTACATTTACTCAAGTAGCTACTGTACAGTTATTACAGAAAGTACAGTTATGTGGTATCTGTACTTTGCTTGAGTAGTTCCATTTGTGCTACTAAATTCATCTACTCCACTACATGTCAGGAGGAAATATTGTACTTTGTAATCCACTACGCGGATTTGAAAGATACTTCTTTTATTTAAAAAAACATATGATGTTGCAGTAGGCTATACGAGTTACCTACGCAGTAGTTTAAAAATAATCTACAATTAGCTCCACATTGACAAATTACAACATTAAGATGCTCTCAAATGTATTTGTTTGTGATAGAAAATGGAAGAGGTTTTTGCTCAATTATAAAATATATATATATATATTTATAGTTTCACGTCTGATATATTCTATGGATAGGCTATATACTTTTAATTTATAGTAAAATGTGTCAGTTATGAATGTTGCTGGTATGATGTTAATATCAGATCATTTTCACTTGTGCTGAAACTGCTCTAACCTGTTAACATGGGCACCGAAAGGAAAAGCAAGAGGTGTGGGGCACTCCAGCGCTGCTCAGGTAGGCCAACACATCCTGTGGCCCCGCACAGAAAGCTGTCAGTTTTAATCATAGAGTGTACACTAAAGAAAACAGTTTCACGTCATTCAGATGCAGATATACAGTGTGTTCTAAAAAAGAAATAATCACTGAGGTCCGGACCTCTTTGACCTCATAGTGGGCTACGGCCGTGCCTACCTCATGACTGCGAGCATACAGGGAAAATATCTGAGCATATTGACTGAAGTGATGAACGTGTGATGTTAGAATATTTTGAAATAATGACTGCACTACATTAACCGTACCCAGAGGAAGAGCCACACGTTTGCAAACCTTCAGAACTCAGCCCAAACCAAGGGGGGGGGGGTCCGGGGGCATGCTCCATTTACTGGCAGCTATATGCCCTATTTCTCATGCCATTTGACAATAGACTGCCTAAACTTCTGTATCATATGGGGAAAACATGATTGTTGCCAAGGAATAACAGTCAACATCCTGTTTTGCAACTAATTACTCCCCAACTGTCTTCATCATTCTGAAGTAAAATACCACTGATTTCATTTATTTCTGTCTCTATCTTTCTTTTGCTCTTTCCATCTCTACATCCCTTCCTACCCTTCTAATTTCCTTGTTGCTTTTATCCTTCCTTTATCTACCTTCCTTCATCGAGTTTTAGGTTTGCAAGAAAGTGAAATATTAAATAAAGCTTTGGCATTGCTGTGGGGTTTTTCAATGGTGAAAACCGAGGACCCTGTACATGCATGTTCTTCCTCATTTCTTTTTTTTATCCACACATGTCTCTGTCCTCAGGGCTTTCTGTCAGACCTGCTGGAGAAGGCTAACAGACACTACGATGACCAGAAGCTCCTGGAGTACACACAGACCATAGTAAGACACACACACACACACACACACACACATACACACAGAAATGGAAATAGAAATGAAATAGAAATGGTGATAGGTGTAAACCGAGCCCTGGGTATCCTGCTCTCCCTGTAAGAAAATGAAAGCTCAGATGGGCCGATCTG
>NC_045740.1:23789199-23789296 GCF_008692095.1 Etheostoma spectabile | reverse complement strand
CCTTATGAGGTCATAAGGGGCAAGGTTACTTTCCCTTTCTATGCTTTGCCCACTCAGAGAATTTGGCCCACCCATGAGAGAGACATCATGGCTTTCA
>NC_045740.1:23789045-23789189 GCF_008692095.1 Etheostoma spectabile | reverse complement strand
GTGGCAGTTGGTCAAGGCCACACCCCCAGCCTCCACCTTGGCCACCCCCCCTCCTCCTCAAACGCTACAGACTCAGAAATGGCACATACTAAGGAAAGTTCATTGTGGGACTGGCTCTAAAGGCTGAATTTTGGGAAAGAGACT
>NC_045740.1:23787493-23789035 GCF_008692095.1 Etheostoma spectabile | reverse complement strand
TATTAGGGGATCACTAAGGTCTATTTAAAAACACCCAAAGAGCACCATGTCATGGGACCTTTAAAGTGACATGGTCATTTTAGAGTTGGTTTTACCAACCAGATATTACATTTTGATTTAAAAGTTGTGTTCTCTGCTGCAAGAAGACACTGTTCACCACAGTGTAGTAAACAAGATCCTCCCTAAGCTCAGAAAAACGTTCAGTAACATAAACTGAGGTAAATAATATAGGGGAGAAAACACAAATGAAGTACTGATTTGAACCAGCATCTCTCAAAGTAGTGAAAAAAATAACTTTGAAAGACTAAACTAAAATAAAAAAGTAAAATCTCAAAAGCAGCAATGAATCCTAGAGAAACAGCCGTGTCAGTCTCTCGACAAGTACTGTATATGTAGTGTACGTCGGGCCTGAGGCCCTCAGAGGCTGGTCGCGTCGGTGGCAATGGTGCTGTGCGGCTGAGTGGTCCTGATGCATCCTTTCCTGCAGGTTGTGTGTTTACAGCACAGATGTGCTAACATCTGCTTCTTCCTGGAAGCCCCAGAGCTGACGTGACCTGATTTTCTGAAGCAGTTTTCCGCAACACACTTATAGATACACTTGGTCATTGTTTCATATTGTTTCTTCATGCCTTTATGACACATTAGAGCCACAGATGGTAAAGGCTATTATTGAGGGAAGGCAACAACTTCATAGTGATTTGCTAAATAATTGCAAATAATTATGAATCCATAGGCACCGATATCATTCAGGTCCAACAGTGAAACCATTCTAGTACACTATGCTAGGAATGTCCTATGCTAATATGGATCCTCTAGTGAAAATTACAATCTGCAGCAAAGGTAAAATGATGAGTCATTTTATTTGGCATGCAGCTAAGACAGGCATTTTTGTTTAGATGTGACAGTTAAAATGTAAAACATTCATAATATACTGTATGTTTTTACTAAATCTGCACCTCAGTTTATTTCTGTTGGATATTGTGAGTAGCATATCACTCAACACATATGCAAATAACTAATATATAAGTTTCATAAGACATTACAAATGGAAATTCTCTGTCAACAAATTGGCCACATTTGAGATGAACAGTTTCATACCAAATATAGGCGCAATTACCACCACCAACCAACACATTTTCTTTAACGGAAATGTAATATTTAAGAAAATCTAAATTTGCAAACTCTTTTGTATTCTTTCCTACAGAAGCTTATTGCTGCCATGCCATAAAAAGAAAAACGGATCAGTATAAATAAATGATGTGAAACGAGAAGTTTTTACTTTATAACAAGGTATTGTCATGTTATAACAAAATATATTCATGTTATTCCATCCATCCATCTATCCATCTATCTTCGTCCTCTTTCTTTCGGCTCTTTGACCCTGGATCTCGTTCTTTTGGTCATGCTGCCTTCATGACCATAGGTGAGGGTAGGAATGAAAACTGACCGGTAGGTCGAGAGCTTTGCCTTCTGGCTCAGCTCTCTTTTCGTCACAACGGTGCAGTAAATTGAATGTAATACCGCACCCACTGCTCCGATTCT
>NC_045740.1:23769218-23787483 GCF_008692095.1 Etheostoma spectabile | reverse complement strand
TCACGCTCCATGGTCCCCTCACTCGTGAACAAAACCCCAAGGTACTTAAACTCCGTCACTTGGGGTAAGGACTCACTCCCTACCTTTGTATATTCATGTTATTACAATGTACAAACTTATCAGGTTATAACAAGAAATGTTTGTTTATATATCATTTGAAAAATAAAGTCTGAATTCTAAGAATAAAGTCAGAATATTTTATTTATTAAAAAATTCTCAAAATTCAGACTCTTTTTTTAAATCTTTTTTTAAATTTAAAAAAAAATTAAACTTAAAAAAAAGCCAGAATTCTGAGATTAAAGTCAGACTTCTCAGAACTCAAATAATGTTTTTCACATGTAGCCCTGATCCTCTTACGTACAACCCTAAAAAAAGTATTTTTGTTGCCTAAACTTAACTAGTTCCTTTTCACAATGCTAACTACACATGTTGGCCACGTGTTGCGGTCCTTTGTGTTTGGAAAGTTAACTTTTTAAAAGTTGCCAAATGGTTCCATTGACAAGACTAAAGTGATCTGTGTGTTTTGTCGTTGTGAACTGAGCTATCATCACAGCACGTCCAGTCTGAAATACCACTTGATTAGCCCCCCCCCCCCCCCCCCCCCCCCCCCACCGTCAAAGTATTATTTTCACCCTTTTATTGATGGACAGTGTTACATTGTGTGAGAGATTATTTGCTCCAAGAGAGAATGTTACATGTGAAACTGAACACAACAGTAGGCTATATGCCAATGTTGTTTTCAATCAACAAAAAAACATTTGCACAAAGCAAGCAGATAAGAGCTTTTAATAAGAAAAAATGAGAAAAAATAATGGGCCAAAAAAAAATCAAAGGTAGGGAGCGACTCAGTATCAAATGTAGACCACACATTATAAGTTTCATGTCAATCAGATGATGTTTGTCATATAAGAGGGATTTCCTTTTGCTAGCGGGGCCGCTATGACTAAAAGTCAATTTTGGCCTGTAGATGTCCTGAAATTTTGGGCAGATATGACAGTGTACACTACAGTTACAACAACTTCTTCATTCTTCAACGAATGTTCAAAACGACCGCCATGAGATGAAATCTCTAGGAGGAGTTTGTTAAAGTACGATGAGAAAATGGCCACAATCGTACTAATTTCGAACTTTTAATTAAAAATGTTCCAAAAGTTCCTGTTGGGTTAAGGGTATGGATCCAATGAGCTTCTTTGAACGTCTTGACATGCTACATATGTGCACCATGTTTCGTTAGTCTACGTTTAATGTATACTAATTTTCACCAGACTTAATGCGACTGCCAATTTGGATGAGTTTTTGAGTATGTTAAGCTCCTCAAAAAGGCGATTAATTGGCCGGAAGAAAGAAGAGTTCCTTTAGTTTCAATAGGGCCTTTGCTGTTGGCGTTCGTGCCCAAATAAACTTTTCACATTATACCGTGATACTGATCAATTTCTCTTTTTCTGGTGTGGTGGCAGTAAAATGCTGCTGTAGTTTTTATTATTATTCTGTAAAAATCACCATCAACTGCACTGGCTAAAACGGTTAAAGCTTTTGTTCATAAACAGTCCCTTAACTGGTCCTCTGTTAAACATCTAGAACTATGGAAAAAAAGATGGAAACCTGATGGCTGTCCATTCTATTTCTCAGTCAATATAATTCATGGTGCCCCCGATACTGCGCCATCAGAGAGTAAATGTGTGTGAGTGTTTATCTGATGAGCAGGCGGCACCTTATATGGCAGCCTCGGCCACAGTGTGTGAATGTGTGTGAATAGTGAATGGTTCCTGTACTATGAAAAAGCGCTTTGCATAGTTGTTGAGACTAGAAAAGCGCTATATCTACATTTACCTTGACAGCATACACCTATAAAAAAACTTTCCTTTCGATCTCTTTCTATCTCTGTTCTGCTTCCACTTTGTAGCTCAGGATGTTTGATCTGAATGGAGATGGGAAGTTGGGTCTGTCAGAGATGGCAAGGTAATGTGCCATTCTACTTGCCTCTGTTCACTATATGAATGCTGAAACACATTGCCTGCTGATGTTCATTCACCATCTAACTATTGTGTCCGCCAATCTCCCACAGGCTTCTCCCTGTTCAGGAGAATTTCTTACTCAAATTCCAGGTAAAAAGAAATGGCTACATTAATATACACAATTAATGTCACTGAAGTACTTAATATGATGTAGCCACTATGTTTGAATATTTATAATATAATTGGTTGACTTTTGTTTTCTGCAATTTGTAGTCTGATATCAAAGTCAAACCTTGTTTTACAGGGTGTCAAGTTGACCACTGAGCAGTTCAATGCCATTTTTGCATTCTATGACAAGGTAGGTGACATTTTATTCAAGGTGGCAAGAAATATAGTTGTTGCCTGCTTTCCACACACTCCCACACCCACAGCGGTCTAACCCCACTTTTGGGTTAACTTCTCTTCCACTAGCATTTTGGCACAGACGGTTTTATCCATCTGCCACACTGAAAACTGGGGTGCTCCTGGAAAACCCTTTCTATACATTCTGAGCTAAATTTGTATTGACCACAATACTCAACGGGTTACATTTGAACTCTTCATCATCGATAATCAATCAGAATTACCATTAACAAATGTTATTTACTTCATCCCCCATGAGTCTTATTCATGGGGGAACTATTAAAGGATCATGGGAGCTATTGTTTAATGTTTAACCTTGATTAAAATAAAAAGTTATTTTAGTGGATATAAAGTTAATTGAGCTGAGCTGAGGTAATAGATGCTAGCTCAAAAAAGGGGTGGGACCTATGGGTCAGGTAGGTCTGTGTCTGTAGGCTGTACTGTAAAAGTTAATATGCTACATTGTGGGAGGACTTGAGGAATATATATTTATACTTTAACACAAGAACAAATTGCAACACAGCTAGAAAAAATACTTTAGACTTAAGTCAAGTTGTCACGATGACTCAGAACAGTTTGTTTTGGGATTTTCCTTTAAAATCATAAATGGAAATCCTTGTTTTGTGCGAGGGCGCTCCCTAACTACCTAGGGAAATGCAAACGCAAATGAGTTAGGCTTGGCACAGTTGTACCTTTGTAAACAGATCAGGGTTGTTCAGCTGTGGTTCAGTTAATGGCCACGTTTTCCACATTAACATTGGATTGGTGGGTAGGGACGATGGGGCCAGAGTTGCACATCTGTTAAATATTTTTTCTTGTTTATGATGTCTTGTGAGTTTGTGTCATCTTGAGGGGCCAGTCATACTGTTATCTAGGTACCTATGCGGCTGAATCCATCTTAGAGGAAATAAAAAACTCAATTTGATGTGGCATATCACCAGGAAATCTAAATAAATTTACTCTCTAATACTGTTTTTGTACTAGTGATATAGCCACTTCATAACACATTTGCTGTCTTAAACAGTTATTGTGTGTGGTAAATATGCATACTACAACCATCTTTTGACTCAAAAGATGGTTGTTGTTGATTGATTGAAAAAAACATATATCATCTGTATTTGTAAAGTTCCATTTGTACAAAATTGTACCTTGCATTTAACACTGTCAACATTATTACTTAATGAATATTGTAGAATATTTGCTATTAAATTGTGACACAACATCAGTCTTGGGTCCGTTAGAAGGAGGCGATTGAAGTGGACGGGCAGTGCAGTGGAAGGGGAGAGGTTGGTTTTTGGTATGTGAATGGAGACAGGTGGTTGTAATTAAAGCTTGATTGGAGTGGAAAACCAACAGTAACAATCTTAATAATAACAAGGACAAGAATCTTAATAATTGACAATAAAATATTCTGTTTTTGACAATAAAATATTCCAACACTATAGTTCCCTGGCTACAAAACCTATACAAAACATCACCGGCACAAGGGCCACATTGTACTACAACGTACTTTTATCTGCTAAACAAGGCCATGTTATATGGTTGAAAGCTCCAGACAAATTTAAAGTTGATGTTCTAAGAACCTTTTGTCAAACTAGCATTTCCAAGGTCCATAATGAACCTATTAGCTCTTTATTTCTTGCCACTGTGTAGGCCTTAGTTAACAGGGCAGGCCTTTATAGCAGTGGCTGGGTAGTTGCTTGCATCTACATGTCTCAGTGCTGGACTAAAGACAAGCACTCGCTCAAGCTCACTTGGAGAGGACAGGGTTGAATTCAATTATAGATGAGCCACTGTGGTCCATTCATGTAGACTATCTCTGCGAATGGAGCACTACCATTATGGGTGTAATTATTTTTATCATTTTTTTATGAGCTCAGCCCCTGCAGCTGAAGCACAGTCAGCTGCTGTCACGTGTGCTGAGCAACCGTAAGAAGGGCAGAGTGTGGCCATTCAGCTGAACGTGAACATGGCTCACACTGCCACAGTCCCAAACTGTGTAAGGTCTTGAAAATGTCTGGCATGCAAGATGGCACGCAACTTAGATAGACAAGTTCATACCTGATGTTGCTCTGCTTTCCCATAACTCTGCAGAGCGCGGGACTTTCATCCTTTCAGTGAAAATAAAATAGAATTCACACTTTATTCCCAAGATCTGGGACACTTCAGTCGAGCTTTGTAGACATCAAACAGCATCTCCCAAAGTAAGAAATAAGATTGGCAAGCCACTGAGCTCTGAAGTCATCTTGAGACCGAGCCTAGATGAACAGAACATGGTTTTGTTCCACTTGCCAAAGGGACATTGCCAAAAAATTTGGATTTATTTATTGGCCCCAAACTCTAAACACTACTGTGAGACATAACTCATTAATTAGCAAAGTGGCTCCATATTGACTCTACAGCTAACCCCTTTTACACAGTTGTGAATGGGAAATCTTTTTTTAAATCATCATTCATTAATGGCCATTTGGCTGGTGCATTTATGATGGCTGCCATAAAATATTGAATGACGTTGAGCAGTATAACAGGGCTCAAAAATCAAAAAGCTCAGAATCTAAATATAGCCGGTGCACACTGTTTAGGAAGGAATGCAGGGATCTTTGATGAAAACTAGAAAAACAAGGTGCAGCTACATAATGTTGAGCTGTTGTTTAAATCGCTGCACGGTAATTATGTTTTGAAGTCTCCTCTCTGTCTACAGATCAGTCCAATGATCCTGTCCTTAAGACCATTCCTTTCTGAATGTTTAGAGAAGAAAATAAAATTTGTGGTGTGTTTCTGTCAACTTCTTGCAGGATGGGAACGGCTACATTGATGAGCAGGAGTTGGAGGCCCTGCTACGAGATCTTTACCAGACAAACAAGAAGGTGAGATGGGCGCTTTGGTGAAGGTTCACAGGCATTTTGTATACAAGTACATTCTGTAGCCCTGTGGCATACTGTAAACACAATGCACTTTTGTGAGCTTAGACGTGGCTTGTGACTTTTTGAACTGATACAATTTCTCTCTGATCGTTTATGCTCTTCTCAGTTGTTCAATCACTGAGCTTTCTGTTTAATATTACCGTGTTTCAAGACACCCCAAAAAATACACCCAAAAAGCTGTATTTTAAACAGGTATCTTTATTACAAGCTCTGCCTGTATGGTAGACTTACAATAATAGAAGTAGTAAACATTAGACAAGCTGCATGTGATGAGCAATGTTGACTGATCTAAGTTCTTAGTGCTGCAAAAACTCTGATCAACAGCTTTATTGAAACCCCCAAATGATTCACATGTAATAACTGTTTTATCATGGGCATTCAGGATGTGGATGTGTATACTGGTGCAAACCCTGACTGAAAGGATGTCAAACAAGGGGCACAATCTTAGGATGAGTTGAAGGTGCATTTGTGTCTTCTGTAGGTTGGTGTGAAAACACCTCTCTCTTTGTTGTCAGGATGTGAGGCCAGAAAAATAATACAGGACAAGAGGCTGCTTGGTAGCAGAGAGTGAAATCAGAAACATAAATATTTAATTGACAAAGAACTAATTTGAAGTCCAGCATCTTGAATTTCAAATGGCGTGTCATGCGCTACCAAAAAATAAAGTCTACTTGTTTTCATTGTGGTCTTTAGCAAAAACTATTAAAACATTAACTCGCCGGCGTCCCTCACCTTATGACATATTTAATATCTCCAGATCAAAACAGTGCAGAGACTTACTTTGTTGTTGTTTAGAAGCAGATAAATTAGTCCTTTTAATGAGGTCCTCCAGCCATTTGTAGGCCATCCAGAAGCTTTTTAATCTATCATTGAATAACGTTGTCTTTGTAAAATAGATAGTTAAGAATCTGTCAGGCTTTGCAAGACGTGGACCCCAAAATGCAGAGCCAAAGAGGTAGTGGAAGATATAGAAGATTTATTAAATTAAATGGCTAACAAACAATGGGATTCCTGAAAGAGGCAGGCAGGCAAAAGGAGTTCCAAAAACACTCAAAAAATTGAAGTCTTGGCAATCAAAACCCAAGGAACTGAGAAACACCGAGGACAACCAACACAGTAATCTGACAACAGACAAAGGAAGCACAGAAACTAAATACACAAGGTAACGAGGATAGTAACGACAGACAGGTGACATGAGGGCAGGTGAAAAAGTTGAAACACATCAGGATGTGGCAGACAATAACAGAGGAGGGAAAACACAAGGCAGGAAGTAAACAAGACATGACACAGGAGAAACAGACACTACAAAGTAAAACAGGAAACCGAAAGAGGGCTTCAGTGCAATTTTAGCACAATAAAGTCCACTTGTTTTTATTGTGGTCCTTAACAAATACTAAATTAAAATTGTAATAAAACATTATTAAAATCAGAAAATACATACAAATGTAAGAATTAAATAACATTTTAATTATATTTTTCTATTTATAACACTGTACTATGTGCTCTACATTTCATTACAATAGCAATGCTGCTTATTTAACACATCTTCCACAGTTCATCTATAAGGATCATTAACTGGGGAGAAGGCTTTCTGCCTGAAATGCGGAGCATTTATCCAGCTCACAGCATAGCAAGCTCAAAGCAAATTAAATCTGCTCGCCACATCAATAGTGATTGGATAAAGATGCAATGCCTTCTTTTGTCTACCTCTGTCTGAAATCATGCATCAATTTTAAAAAGTTTTAAAAAATCACTACAAAGGTTGCATGGTAAATATGCCCCATTACCAGTGTAAACTGCTAAGGTTGTGCGGTAACAGAAAGCTTTTAGCAACAAATCTGATCACCTAGGACAATACTGGTTAAATTTAGCTCCAAATAAAACCTAGTATCTTTATCTTGATTACTGTCACTAGTTGGCCCCTTCAGTCTTGCTGACTCTATATCACAACCCCCGTTCTGTTGTTCAGGATGTGGACGTGAAGAACCTGACGGGCTACAAGCAGAGCATCATGACCCTGTCTGACGGAGGGAAGCTCTACCGTGGCGAGCTGGAAATTGTCCTCTGCAGGGAGCCAATTGTGTGACTCTTCCTCCTCTCTTGTTGTGTATCCTCATTTTTCTCTGCCTGCCCCGCCTTGCACTCCTGAGACCACACCCACATCCAGCTGCCTGGCAACATAGATCAGGTGCATGTGCCAGACACCCCCTCTATCATTTCCCATCAACTCCCCTCAAGTTACAACATCAGAATGAAAAAGTGCACTGTCAGCACGCAACGGCTCTTCCTCCCTCAATCCTAACTCTTCTGCCATCTGGCCTGTCAACCCTATCCATGACCTGACAAAAATATCTTCAGAAGCTTCCCACCTTCTCAATCTCATAAACATAAACGTCCCTGCCATCCATGCTGTGCCTGACTTGCCACTCCTGACCAAAAGCCCAATTTTCCCATAGAAATTCCCTTTTCACCTGTTGCTAACCTCCAAACCCGTCCCTAGCTTCATTGACCTCTCCATTCCTTGCTCTTTCAACTTTAAATACAATATATAGTCATATACAGTAAAACTGCAGACAGCTGTTTGAATTGATCTAATTTATAATCTGTGATGGAACTGATATTGATTTTCCCGCTTCTGTTTGTCCTGAAACCCTCTTGTTCCATTGCCATGATATGATTTTTGTTTTCAATGTTTGTTTTTGGCTGAGACTGTCAATTGAAAATATTAATAAAATCTCTTAAGATAAAATTAGTTTTGACATTGTATGAACATCTTGGACCTCTTGGACTTCCTTGTGTCAGTCTGAATATTTAGAGCCATGCAATACAGTGTCATTCTCTCAGTTACATTTCCGGATGACTTACTGTTGATGATTTTATCAAGGCCTCCTAGCTTTAAACTGTTCCCTCGTCTTTAACACACTAGCAAGAGCGTTAAAAGGATTAGCAATGGATATAATCACAACAACAGAAAGACGGTGTAAAATGCAAATCTATAGTGCAGAAAAACACTAAAACTGGACTCTAATATTGATTATGGTTGTCTGTGGGGAGTAACTTAACATCAGCAACTACAACTTCTATTGCTTTTCCTTGTGTTGATTTGTGGATTAATTGCTAAGTGTGCATTGGAATCGAGAATATGATAGAAGTAATGGCTGCTTTGCTGAAGCATTGACTCAGACAGCTTCGTTTGCAGCATAGTGTCTTTTTTCCAGTTGTATAATGAAAATGACTGAAGAAACAAGTAGAGGGATTGTGCTGAGTCTGCACTACAAGGCATTGCTGGTGTTTTCTCCACTGTTTGAATGAAATGAGGCAGCATAACGAAACACTTCTCCACTCCCTTTGAGTTGCTGAAGCAAACCTGAACTGCTGCATAAAGCAAAAGCTGACCTGATGTTCCAGTTAACATATTTAATTTATCATCAGTTTCTAAATTATTTACATTAAACTCATGCCACTCAGTTGGTCCTTGGTAGGTGAATTTAACTAAAAAGCATCAGGCTTAAGTGTTTAATTGTCCATAACAGGAAACACTTAAGCTTCAATCAATCAATTTTTATTTGTCACATGAAAATAAATAAATAAAAAATAATTAAATTCCAGTGAAATGTAATCCCATAAGCTCCTTTGGCTTGTGCATGATTCATCATAAAGAGACAAAAACAGGCACACAGACAATAAGTAATCCGGTTGAATGGCACCGGCACTCCTGCAAAGTCTCGGTGAAAGAACATCAGAGCTCCCGACATCCCACTGGAAACCGACTCCTCATCCACTTTACTGTCCGACGCCGGCACATATGCTAGCAGGATGCCCAACGAGACATCTTCTCCTCTCTGTTTACACACTAAATAGGCTGAAATATGGAACTTAATTTTCATAGCATTCAAATGCAAATTGGGAACATTTTAAAACTTTTGAAACTCATAAATGTAAAGTAAATCTAAAAAGATCAGACATCATCCAAAAAGAAAAAACATGGTTAGTGGCAGAGCAGCGTATGCCTCACGGCAGAGGTCCAGGGTTCGAATCCGACCTGTGATGATTTCCTGCATGTCTTCCCCATCTCTGTCCCCCCTTTCTCACTGTCCTGTCAAAAATTAAAGGCGGAAAAGCCCCAAAAAATAATCTTTAAAAAAAAGAAAAACCATGGTTACTTAATCGTAACAATGATGTAAACTGACAACTGACGATTTGGCTAAAATTCAATTGGTGCACTGGAAGCCTCCATCTTGTGCAGTTGAATCCAGGGGTGGAGGTATTCCTTGCTCCTGAGCTGAGATGTTACTCCTGACATAGTAGGACAGGACATGATATTTCTCGTAAAACCCCTTTAATTGAGTTGACGTGCTTTTAAAACCATCTGAATAATACAGCAATCACACAAGCTCCCATCTCAATGTGGAGCCGGTGCAAACCCACATCAATTAATCAGAAGCGTTCAAATCTTTATATGACATGCAGCTGCGAAAGAAAAATGTGCACATCACTGAAATTGCTGTAAGAATTTAGGTGATAAGAACTCCTTTGTATTAATATATAAGTGAGACTGTAACTTTTGCTGAACACAGTGGACACAAGTGAGATTTGCAGGAAAATGTTAAAACTGTAGCAACGGAGAAGACAAAAAGTCAGCAAGCTGCCTAAATAATGTCAACTACGCAGAAATATATCTTTTCTGTTGGCCAACATTAGCCACCTTAAGCTAATCATATAAGCAAGTAAGGCTGTAGCAGCAAAACCCTGGATTGTGGACTGCCGCTACAACCAAAACAATGGATAGTAAACAGACTTTTGATGACAATGGGAAGTTAAGTGGATATATGGGAATTATAGTTTTTATTGTTTTATTGGGGGGAAGGCATGTCCAGGTTTCCAGGGTAGAGAGTGAATTCCGGAAAGGAGAAAGACATTTGGCTGGCTAGTGGTGGGGGTCCAGTGGTGGTGGTTCTGGTTCGGTGGACGGCCGGAGACAGGTTCCACTGGCAGCTGACAGGTGTCAACTGGCCGTATTAGATTAGTCGTCTATCTATACGATTGACTTTAGTGGTAAACTCATTCATGGGTTAGCCCAGTGCTGCTTTTATCTGTGGTCAAAACAATCATACTGAAAATAACTTTGAGCGTGCAGAACAATGTTCGTACCCTATAATGTTACCCCACCAATCATTAGCTAGCATTAACGTTAGCTTCTTGTCAGGGGGAGAGGTCGGGTTTCCAGGGTGGAGAACACTTCAGGTAAATTCCGGAATAGAGCGGTCTGTCAGTGAGAGACAGTAGGGCGGCTACTGGTGGGGTCCAGTGGTGGGGGTTCTGGTTCGGTGGACAGCAGGAGTGAAGTGGTAGCAGGAGTCAGGTTCCAGTGGCAACTGAGGCACAAAAGAAGAGATCAGGACAGGCAAACACACAATAGACTAAACAGGTAAACAAAGGTTTGTCCGGAGCGATACTAACTGTGGTTGTCTTGACAATGATTTAATGCAGAGCGAAGGAATGACTGGGTATGTGAAGCAGAAGTTGATTGTGGTAGATGAGACGCAGCTGGAACCCTGACTCCCGCACACCAGACTCCACTCCTGCAATTAGGACATACAGAGGGAGGGAGAGAGGACAGACCATTGACTGTATACATATCAGAATCAGAATCAGAATCAGCTTTATTGACCAGGTATGAAGACACATACGAGGAATTTTCCTTTGGAGCATAGTTGCTCACAATGTGCTTACACATTCAAAACAAACAACCCAACAAACAATATATACACACTAATATAGACACACTAATATATACATACTCTAAACAGAAACAATGTTGAGAGATGAGTGCAATGAAGAGACCAATAAAAATTATTTAAATGTGGAACATAGTGCAAAGGGTACTGGGATAAATAGTATTAAGTTATTATATATATTGATATTAAATATTACTATTAATATTAACGGTCTATGGGACAGACAGATAAGCTACCTAGGAGCAGCAGGCCTTACGTAAACCCCATAGCTGATTAGAACGCATCTGTTTATGGACAAGTTTACCCATTCAAGTGTCAAATGTTGCGTTTAGTAATGTGTCATTCTAATAAAATAGCTGCAGTTTCCCCAACATAATTAAGTTTTTCTTGGTTTGATTTTAATTGGGATAGTGAAAGTACACAACTCTTAAAAAATAAAAAAAAATTGTAGGGTCATTTTTAGACTTTTTAATACAGAAATGTTACATATTGTACCTTTAAGCAAGGCTATGTTTTAGTTTAGTGGCGCCAAAACATAATGTAACAGCAGTACAAAAGAGTCATTAGTGACTAAATTATGGTAGATACACAGCATCAATCTCATCAAGGTATTGGTACTGCAACAGCTATACTCCACTCTAAACACTTTGGAGTGTATTGAGTTGAGCTAGGGAGCATTTTCTTATTTATGAAAAGAATTTTATGACAGGAATGAGATTTCGGTCAAAAATTATTTAGTATCACTTTAAATCACAATTGATATGCAGTAGATTTATAAATTGCTGTTTTGAATGCTATTAAAATCTGGGGCTATAACAATTATATAATGCTATACTATACTGTGCTCGTTCAAATTCATGTGCCTGTTTGGAATGGGACGATTATTTGGCCTGTGGAAACCCAAATTAAAACATAAGCAAATAAATTTGCTGAATGTTCGAACGTTGTGTCAAACTGGGCATTGTTGGGACTTATGAAGTGTCAGGTTTAGTTAAAAACATTATTTGACGTTGTTCCGTAGCTTGTTCAGAGATTATCAGCTAATAAAATACTGATTTAGAGGGGGTGGGGTACTTTTGCAAGGCATTGCATCCTTTTTACATTCTCATTAGGGGCTAACCCTCCCAAAGGTCTGATCCTAGAATTGCCCCTGGCCCTTAGCCTATTTTACACACACCTTCAGAAGCTCTGATGAGAAAGTCTCCAACCTCCCGGTTGGGTGCTTCGTCCCTGATGGAAGCTAACAGCAGCACATTTCCCCCTCTCAAAAGCATGCACGACTGTTTCGCTGTGTCTTGAGATCTTTAATCACTTTTGCTTGTAGAAAATAGAGACGATGACTCAGCTGTTTTAAATGGAAGGGCTTTGAAAAAATATTCTTAAGGGAGTGGGTGCATTGGTGTGGGAATAATTTCTCACAACTCCACATAATTTAAAGAAGGAGCTGCTGATAAGAGTTTGGAAAAGAGGCAGATCTAATTTAAACGTTTTGCTGAAGATGAAGTCATTGAGAGATTGGACAACTGTGCCATGCTTGATCAGTTAAATTCAATTAAATTTTATTCATAAGATCAAATCATTACAAAATGCATCTCAAGACACTTTACAGATAGAGTAGGTCTAGACCACACTCTATGATTTACAAAGCCCCAAAGATTCTAGTAATTCTCCCAAAAGCAAACAGTGTGACAGTGGCGAGGAAAAACAACATTGTGTCAGTTATCCAGAAATAAAGAAACCCTCTCCACGTGTTACGTACCTTCTGCATATACAAGGAAAATTACACTAACTTCTCAAGATACTTTTGCTGATGCAGATCAGATTCTCAATTGCTCCAGATAACCAACAATGTCCTGCATGGGATTACAGGAAGTCTCTCAAGGCTCTGCAGAAGGCAAGATGCACCTTCAGTCCCTGAATGCATCCTACTAAGCACTCCCTTCTGCCACCATCTGGGAGTAGACATTCCAATCACACTGATCTCAAACAGATGCAGGATGAACTCTCTTCTTTAGCTATACATCTGCTCAAAAGAGAAATGACTAAAAACTACATACTACACTATTATTTAACAAAATAAATATGTATTTGTTATTACAATTGGTATGCATTTGTAAAAAAATGTTGTGCATGTGTTATTACATACTTATTTAAAAAACTTAGTATGTAAAAACTTATGTATTTGTTATTACTTGCATTTTCTTTTTACATAAAGGGCAGATCTGAAATTTATATTTATGCTGAAGATTTGATTAAAGTTAATGTTTTTTTGGTCTTTGGTGTTTTTTATGTTTCCTATTTGCAGCCCACTGATTTGTTTTATAATGTACTTTATACACAGCATTTCATACTGACAACAGGAAATGTCAATTAAAAGGGAAACGCAATTTAAGAAAAATAGTTATTGTTATGCTGCATTACACTGTTTGAGTTGAGGCTATTTAAAAATCTCATCCTATCATTTTTGAACGTGTTTTTAGTTTTGTGACTCCAGGTATGGCAGGGTCAGTCAGGCGCCCCACTACTTTGATCCAGGCTAAAATATCTCAACAACTATTGGATGGAATGCCATTGCCAAATTAGTTGCAGACATTCATGGTTCCCAGAGGACAAATCCAACCGAATTACATTCCTGTAGACAGAATGGTTCAGTTTATTACTTGTGATCAAGTATTACTAGAAACTAGATTCTAACTGTTGGATTTGCCAGAGTAACAGAGAGATAATAGTGCAGATGAGTGGACAACATACAACAAACACATTTAAGGAAAAGAAATCCTGTGGTGGAGCATCACACCAGTTTTTAGAATATGTATTATAGTAGTCTCACAATGCCAGACCTTCCTCCACAGCGATGCACAGGAAGGTCTGAGTAGTCCATACAACAACACAGGATAGGAGAAAAACATGCTCTGGTTTATTGGCATTCCTTTAAAATAATCACAATTGTCTTGGGCAGTTTTAGATTCTGCTGATATGGTTTTTATCGATTTGCACTATTTTTCTGTTCCGTTCTGGTAGACTGACTTTTCCTCGGGACATTAAAGTGATATTAAATCCTAACTCGTGTTCAGACTTCCACATGATGATTTTTTTTTTAAACATTATCTACACAAGCAAACTCATTGAGTGAATAGCTGAGTAGACGAATAACCAAGTGATACTGTGATACTGTGTGTGCATGTAAACACACTTAATCATGCTGTATATCCACTATGATAAACCAATGTGATAAAGACTGGAGGCAGAGTACTACGCTGTGTGCACGGGAGAAAGAGAGGATGACGGCCATGATTTATTTATTGATGAAAGGAACCCTGGTAGTTTATTTATGATATCTTTAAATATAGCTCATGTGAATTAAATAAGTGATTGAAAATGGATGTTCCAACCTAGATTCTTGTGTATCCCACACACTGCACACACTGAACCTAGGCATGTGCACACACATAGACAAACTTACATCACAGCAGACATTCACAAACAAATACAAGTAGATAAAGACACACACTCTGTTCTTCACTGTTGCTCCTGACTGACAACATGTTCACTCTTGGCTGTAGCACTGTGACTCAAAATCAAACTCATACTGCAGCTGAATTTACTGCTACGGAAAAATAACAAACAACATTCAAAAATCTGTTACAACTCATCAGGTTTTTGTGATTAATTGCAGAATTGTTAGTAATTTTGGTGGCAGTAGCTCAGTCCATAGGGCGTTGGGGTGGGAACCGGAGAGTCGCTGGTTCAAGTCCCCGTACCGACCAAAAGTGCAGAGTGTGGATTAGTAGCTGGAGAGGTGCCACTTCATCTCCTGGGCACTGCCAGGTGCCCTTGAGCAAGGCACTGTACCCCCCCAACCACTCAGGGCGCTGGTCCAGCTGGCAGCCCACTCACTCTGACATCTCTCTATCATTTGTGCATGAATAGGTTTGGAGCATGTGTGTATTTCAGGCCTGTGTGTAGTGATTACTAACAAAACAGAGTGTAAATTGTAATTTCCCCACTGGGGATCAATAAACGGCATAATTATAAAATAAAATTATAATAAAGCGTCCAGCGTTTGGTCTGGGGGATTCAAATTTTTATGAGCAGGTTGGCCAAATAACATACCTATCACCAGAACAAATGGGTTTCCCAGCTCATTCTCAGTAGTTGAGCTGACATGACTCTCTGACACACACGTACTTATCTTGTTTTAATGATTGTGTCAAACAAATACAATTTAAAGGAATATGTTTGACATTTTGGGAAATATGCTTATTTCCGTTCTTTCTGGAGATAAGATGGAAAGATCGATATCACTCATGTGTATTGGGCCTGGAGATGCTTAGCTTACCTTAGTTTAGCTTAGCATAACAACTGGGTATGGGGGGGAAACACCTTGCATGGCTCTGTTCAAAAGGTAAAATGAATCAGCCTACCAGCCTGTGCAAGTGTAAAGAAGACAACTTGTGGTTTTACAGGGGGTTATGATTATTTTTCCTGGCTGGGTGCCTGCCTCTAGTCTTTATGCAAAGCCTAGCTGAAAACCTGCAATAACTGATTTTTGGTCAGTTAGGGGCAGTGGCGAACAACATTGACCTTTTAATGGCAAACTTATCAGCAAACAGCTGCTTATTTACACATCCAGAAGTTACAGAGCAATATTAGAATTTACAAACAAATCAAAAGAAGTTGGGTTAATAAAAACAGAATACAATGATTTGCAAATCCATTTTAACCTGTATTCAATTGAATACACTACAAAGACAAGATATGTAATGTTCAAACTGATCAACTTTATTGTATTTTTGCAAATATTCACAATTTTGAATTTAATGCTTGCAATACATCCCAAAACGCTGGGACATGGGCATGTTTACCACTGTGTTACATCACCTTTACCTATAACACTGAATAAGCGTTTGGGAACTGAGGAGACTTATTGTTGAAGCGTTGTAGGTGGAATACTTTCCCATTCTTGCTTATGCTTGCACAACTTTAAGTTGCTCAACAGCCCGGGGTCTCTGTTGTTGTGTTTTGTGCTTAATAATGTGCCGCACATTTTCAACGGGACAGATCTGGACTGCAGGCAGGCCAGTGTAGTACCTGCAATCTTTTACTATAAAGCCACGCTTTTTTAACACATGTAGAATGTGGCTTGGCATTGTCTTGCTGAAATAAGCAGGGCTATCCCTGAAAAAGACGTTGCTTGGATGGCAGCATGTTGCTCCAAAACCATTTATCTTTCAGCATTATTGGTGCCTTCACAAATGGGCATTTTTCCTATGCCATAGGCACTAATACATCCCTATACCACAACAGATGCTGGCTTTGAACTTTGCGCTGATAACAATCTGGATGGTTCTTTTCCTATTTGGCCCAGAGTACTGCCATTATTTCCAAAAACAATTTGAAATGTGGACTCAGACCACAGGACCCTTTCCGCCAGTCCATCTCAGATGAGCTCTGGCCCAGAGAAGCTGGTGTTGTTTCTGGGTGCTGTTGATATATGGCTTTCGCTTTGCGTGGTAGAGTTTTAACTTGCACTTGTAGATGTAGAGAAGAACTGTGCTAACTGACAAGGGTTTTCCAAAGGGTTCCTGAGCCCACGTAATAATATTCTTTACATTATGATGTTGGTTTTTAATGCAGTGCTGCCTGAGGGATGAAAGGTCACAGGCATTCAATATTGTTTTTCGGCCTGGTCATGTACATGCAGAGATTTCTCCAGATTCTCTGAATCTTCTGATGATATTATGGACTGTGGATGATAAAATAATGAGTTCCTTGCAATTGTTTTGTTGAGAAACATTCTTAAACTATTGGACTATTTGCTCAGGTAGTTATTCACAAAGTGGTGAACTTTACCCCTCCTTGCTTGTGAACGATTGAGCCTTTTGGGAATGCTCCTTTTAGATCTAAACAACAGGTTCCAAACAGGTGTTTTTTGAGCAAACTAACCCATTGCTCTTTTCCTGAACCCTAGATTTGAATATATGCTGGCTCTATACACGCTAAAAGTATTGTTTGAGCCTTTCAGTGGCAAAATCAGCACTTTTAGTAGGCGGAAATTGACTCGATTTGCCCTATTCCACTGCCGGTTATAGCGTTTTAGGTCACAAATGTCACTCACTAATGTTAACACAGCTCAATGAATAGGCCTCTCTCCAGCTAAGGAATTTGAGGTGGCTGCAGAATATTCAATGTGGAGTTCACTAATTTTATCCCTAGCAACGGGAACCCTGGCGAGATTGACGCCGCTCCGTCTGGCTTGTTTGTTTTCGGTAATTTTTCTTTTTTTTTTCTTTTTCCTCACGAAAATGTCGATGGTTTTGGTTGATGTTCATCCTTAGCTGAAGTTAAATGTGGCGACGCATTCTTGTCTTCTCTCCACCGTGTTTTGTTCTCATATGGGGCCGGAGTCTGACATGACAAGGATTGTTGAGTGAACGCTGGCACAACTTGCTGCTGCTGTTGCTCGCCGCTCACCTGGCATTTTCACTGGCCGTTGACGCTGCCCAAAGTTTTGATCCCAAATGTGGGCCGGTAGGCCATACATCGTGTTTGTCTGTACCTGGCTCTTTCTGCTGCCTGTTCGCCTGCTGTTGATGGGTCTGCTGCAGTACTCGGCTATTGACCTGCTCCACTTGCGCTATCACCTGCCTGGACCTACGCCGGAGGCTCACCTTCACCCGGACATCGCCTTCCAGCCCCGCCGGAGATACATTCACCGAGGGTCCCGCAGGAATTTCCACCACAAGAGCTCAACAGGAATAAAGTCCATCTGGTCCAGCTCTCGACGCCCTCCACGCTCTACCAACCGGGCTGTTGACCACAGCGTGTTAGCCCGCCTAGCCCGGTCGGCCACCGGTCACCGCCACCAGCTGTGACATTGCCTCACTCAACTTCGCTCTGCTCAACATCCGCTCACTGACAGGCAAGGGACAACTCATCCAGGACTTCATCTCCGATCGTAAGCTAGACTTTTTCTGTTTAACCGAGACATGGCAACAGCCCAACATCTTTTCTGAACTCAACGAATCCACTCCTAGTGGATTTGTTTACATCTGTCAACCACGTGGCTCTGGCCGGGGAGGAGGTCTTGCAATAATCTACCGCGAGAAGTGGAAGGTCTCGCCGGTGTCTGAGCCTGTCTTCAGCTCTTTTGAATCTGTTGTCTGCAAATTATCTGGTCCCACTCCAACCATCATTGCTACTGTCTACCGCCCCCCTACACCGAATAGTGATTTTTTAAATGACT
>NC_045740.1:23768928-23769208 GCF_008692095.1 Etheostoma spectabile | reverse complement strand
CCTTACCCACTTATCCTCTCTCTCACAAAACATAATACTGCTGGGCGATTTCAATATCCACATGGACAATATCAACCTGCAACTCACCAAAGACTTTACCTCCTGCTTAGACAGTTTTGGATGTCAGCAACATACAACTTTTCCGACACACTCCAAAGGACATATTCTGGACTTAATCTGCTGCTCTGGTGTCCCCCCATCTGACCTTACAGCAGATGAACTCCCCATAACTGACCATTTTCTCTTCTCATTTACAGTGAAACTCAGTCTCTCCATCTCA
>NC_045740.1:23768822-23768918 GCF_008692095.1 Etheostoma spectabile | reverse complement strand
GCCTTATTTCATTTCGGAACATAAAGAATATCAAGCCCGCCACCCTCACTTCAACTGTCCACTCCTCCTGCCTTCCTGACACTCACAATCTCTCCA
>NC_045740.1:23768740-23768812 GCF_008692095.1 Etheostoma spectabile | reverse complement strand
TCTGGTCTCTCATTACAACACTGGACTGCATAATATTCTCCATTCTCTTGCACCGTTGAAAAACAGATCTGT
>NC_045740.1:23768477-23768730 GCF_008692095.1 Etheostoma spectabile | reverse complement strand
GTCTCCGCCCCTTGGTTCACCCCCGATCTGGGTCTCATGAAAGCCAAAGGTCGGCAACATGAACTATGGGGACCATAGAAAAACTGGTCTCACTATTCACAAAGAAATGTACAACAACCACATCCTACGTTACAAGGACTCTATTGCCAGCACCAAATCCCACTACTACTCCACAATAATCACTGCCAACAAAGGAAATTCCAAGTCACTGTTCCAAGTCACCTTACTTAACAATGTCACCCAACCCCAGGAC
>NC_045740.1:23768399-23768467 GCF_008692095.1 Etheostoma spectabile | reverse complement strand
CCCATTTGTACACTACCTCCTTCTGCAACTCAGTAATGCCCTTTTTCACAGAAAAAAATCAAGAACAT
>NC_045740.1:23765068-23768389 GCF_008692095.1 Etheostoma spectabile | reverse complement strand
CATCTTGGATCAATCCCTCACCTCAGCATCTCGGATAACTTTCACTCATCCACACACTCATTCTCCTCCTTCCGTCTCCCCACTATTTCAAAATCACCGAACTCAACCCGTAAATCCAAGCATCTACTTGTCAACTTGATCCCCTCCCCACCCAACTTGTTAAAGCCTGCCTTCCCTCCATTGTCCCCCTCATCTCTGCTATCATCCACTCCTCCCTTACCACTGCAACTGTCTCTACATCCTTCAAAACTGCTGCCATCACCCCTATTTTGAAAAAACCTGGTGCCGACCCACAGAAAAATACGCAATCAGTTAATGGCTTTAGATTACTGTGTAGTCTGTCCTGACAGTGCAGAGGGACAGCACACATAAGAGAAGTGATGGTTACATTTTTGCCAGCTCTGCGGTCACTGTATACCAAAACCACAAAAGCACGTAGTAGTAGGCCAAATGACAGCCAGAGACATGATGAGAATTTAAAAATAAACCAGGAAATATATAACTGATGGAACCAGAAACAAGAAAAATATAACAAAACATTATATTCTCAAAATATCAAAATATAAGTGCATACTAGTGTTGGAGAATATAATTATTGTTATAAATATAATAGCTGATTATTGATTTTATTAACTTTCAGTTTTCTTTAATTATGCAGCTACATAAATTTGTTATCATTAGTATTTTCTTTGGGGTTGTTTTAGTGCTTTGTTTTGAAGGTACCAGGCACAGCTTAGCCACCAGGTGTAGTCTACAAGTATAGGTGAAAAGGTATGTGGGAGTTAGACACCGGGGGAGGGCTGATGGTTTTTTACCAGAGAAGAGACAGAGACAGAGTCAAGAGTCGAGAAATGTTTAAGCCAAGAAAATCGCGCCCCATCTAAAACCTAACCAGAAGCACACCTCCCATGAACCCACTCACCTGGACAATCAAAAGTTTTTACTCTGCGTAAGATTCACTCCTTCGGTGTTTCAGGGTGTGTATATTGAGTTTTTAGTTTGTTGTTTCAATCGGAAGAGACACCCATCGCCCACTACACCTATACAGTCCATGGCAAACAAGCATTAATTACACCCGGATACTTTAACAGCTGGTGAAAGCTATATTGACGTGAGTGATGACCAAACCGTACTCTGAATAAATATAATAATATAATAATAATAATATAAACATTTTATTAAAGACCCTTTCTTGGCAATCAAGGACGCCGCACAGGGAATTCATAAATTAAGAACAGCAAAACAAATACTATACAACAGCAAAAAATACTACAACAGAAAAACAAATACTATACACACAGCAAAACAAATACTAACAGCAAAACAAAACCAATACTATACAATGGAGAACAAAATACTATAAACAGCAAAAAAAATTAATACAGCAAAACAAAACCAATACTATACAATGGCAAAACAAATATATCACAACAGCAAACAAATACATACAGCCAAGCAACAAAAAAGGCAGAGCATATACTTTAGGTAGAATAGTGTTGGGCCGAAATCCTGCCCTTCTAGATTCTTTAGGAAGAAGGGTTCAAGTCCGTAGGTTGGATAAAAGAACGTTTATTACCATGATATATTCCAGAGACAAGGTTACAGGAAATGTTCCATAGCTTCCCTAAGTTGTCTAACTCTTTTCCCTTTCTGCATGATATGTGTCAGGTTTGTTGTGCCCTTCAATTTTGTTCTCAGGACTGTTTGGAACCGTGTGCTTGGCTCAGAAGGTAGGCTAGCAGAGCTGGCCTGCAAACTAGTACAGTCTAGACGTACGGAGAGACCTTACACCCAAACACACGGACGTGTCCCAACACCCTTGGCCTTGCTTTTCAGAATTAGACTCACTCGGCAGAGCTATGGTTGGACACATTGTACCAAAACAATTATTAAAAGGTCACAGTAAACTATGAAGTATCCACTGAAACCAAGAAGACAGGTGAATGCTTGTCTTTAGCTCAACATATAATGAATTTAACACACACTGATTAATAATGCACTACGTGAATAAATGATGTTCATGCACACATGATATGAATACATTTTATTCCAACAATAGGCAGTTTTAAACAGATGTGTTTTAGTTGTGATTTGAAATGGGGGAATGAATCAATGTTTCTGAGTGGGGGGGTAGTGAGTTCTAGCTCTGCCCCATGGTGGTGAGAGGGGGCGGGGGGAGGGACGAGGTGTTAGGAAAGAGGATCTGAGGGAGTGGAAGGAGTGGGACGCTGGAGGAGATCAGACAAATATGGGGGGGCGAGGTTGTGGATGGCCTTGAATGCTAATAGAAGATTTTGAATTTGATAAGGAACTGGACCGGGAGCCAGTGGAGCTGTTGGAGGACAGGAGTGAGTGGGTCGATGGGGGGTTTGAGTCATGATGCGGGCAGCTGAATTCTGGACCAATTGAAGTTTGTGGAGGGATTTGTGAGAGAGACCGAAGAGGAGAGAGTTGCAAAAATCAAGACGGGAGTGAACGAGACTGTGGACAAGAATTGCAGCAGTGTGGGGGTAAGGGAGGGGCGGAGGCGATTGATGTTACGTAGGTGGAAGTGAGAAGACCGGGTAATGTTATTGATATGGGGTTGAAAGGATGATACACCAGACTCTTAACCTTGGGGGTTGGTAAGACGGAGCAGTTGTCAATTGTTAGAGAAAAACTGTCTGTTTTGGAAAGAGTGGCTTTGGTGCCAATGAGGAGAACTTGGTTTTATTACTGTTTAATTTGAGGAAGTTGGGTGAGCCGATTTTTATTCAGAGATGCAATCTGTAAGGGAGGTGGGCGGAGAGTGGACGAGGGTTTGGTGGAAAGGAGAGAGGGGTTTCATCGGCGTAACAGTGGAAGTGAATGTTAAATTTGCGGAAGATATTGCGAGAGGAAGCAGGTATATGATGAAGAGTAGGGGCCCCAAGACAGAGCCCTGGGGCACACCTGAAGTGACGGAGGAGGGAATGGATTTACAGGACTTGAGTTGAATGAATTGGGTGGACCAGAGAGGTAAGATGTGAACCAGTTAACGGAGTGTGGGTGATGCCGATGGAGATAGCCTATTGAGAGGTGGTGTGTGACAGATGGTGTCAAATGCTGCACTCAGGTCGAGGAGGATGAGGATGGGTGGGAGGCCAGAATCAGCTGCCATGAGGAGGTGGTGGTGATTTTGATGAGTGCTGTTTCAGCTATGGAGGGGGCGGAACCGGACGGAACTGTTCATACAAGGTTATGTGGGATAGGTGAGAATGGAGTTGAGAGGCAACTGTTTTTTCAAGAATTTGGAGAGGAAGGGTAGATTGGAAATAGGACGGAAGTTGTAGAAGTTGGGAT
>NC_045740.1:23764845-23765043 GCF_008692095.1 Etheostoma spectabile | reverse complement strand
CCTCCGTCACTTCAGGTGTGCCCCAGGGCTCTGTCTTGGGGCCCCTACTCTTCATCATATACCTGCTTCCGCTCGGCAATATCTTCCGCAAATTTAACATTCACTTCCACTGTTACGCCGATGAAACCCAGCTCTACCTTTCCACCAAACCCTCGTCCACTCTCCCGCCCACCTCCCTTACAGATTGCATCTCTGAAA
>NC_045740.1:23764600-23764829 GCF_008692095.1 Etheostoma spectabile | reverse complement strand
CCAAAACTTCCTCAAATTAAACAGTAATAAAACCAAGGTTCTCCTCATTGGCACCAAAGCCACTCTTTCCAAAACAGACAGTTTTTCTCTAACAATTGACAACTGCTCCGTCTTACCAACCCCCAAGGTTAAGAGTCTGGGTGTCATCATCCTTTCAACCCCATATCAATAACATTACCCGGTCTTTCTACTTCCACCTACGTAACATCAATCGCCTCCGCCCCTCCCT
>NC_045740.1:23764398-23764590 GCF_008692095.1 Etheostoma spectabile | reverse complement strand
ACTGCTGCAATTCTTGTCCACAGTCTCGTCACTTCCCGTCTTGATTTTTGCAACTCTCTCCTCTTCGGTCTCTCTCACAAATCCCTCCACAAACTTCAATTGGTCCAGAATTCAGCTGCCCGCATCATGACTCAAACCCCCTCCATCGACCACATCACTCCTGTCCTCCAACAGCTCCACTGGCTCCCGGTC
>NC_045740.1:23764162-23764280 GCF_008692095.1 Etheostoma spectabile | reverse complement strand
CTTCCTCCATAAACCTCTCTGTCCCCCCCGCCCGTCTCACCACCATGGGGGGCAGAGCTAGAACTCACTACCCCCCCAACTCAGAAACATTGATTCATTCCCCCATTTCAAATCACAA
>NC_045740.1:23763463-23764096 GCF_008692095.1 Etheostoma spectabile | reverse complement strand
AACATCATTATATTCACGTAGTGCATTATATTAATCATGTGTGTTAAATTCATTATATGTTGAGCTAAAGAGCAAAAGCATTACACATAGTCTTCTTGGTTTCAGTGTGATACTTCATAAGTTTACTGTGACCTTTTAATAAGTTGTTTTGGTACAATGTGTCCAACCATAGCTCTGCCGAGTGAGTCTAATTCTGAAAAGCAAGGCCAAGGGTGGTTAGGGAACGTCCTGTGTTTGGGTGAAGGTCCTCTCCAGTAGCAGTCTGAGAACTGTTATCTATTTTGCGGCCAGCTCTTGCTAGGCACTAACCTTCTGAAGACAAAACACGGGGCACAAACATGTCACGTGGTAACAATTGAACCCCCTGTGCACATAAGATCATGCAGAAAGGGAAAAGAGTTAGACAAACTTAGGGAGAGTATGGAAGATATTTCTGTAACCTTGTCTCTGGAATATATTCTATTGTAATAAACGTTCTTTTATCCAACCTACGGACTTGAACCCTTCTTCCTGAAAGAATCTAGAAGGGCAGGATTTCGGCCCAACACTATTCTACCTAAATGTATATTGCTCTGCCTTTTTTGTTGCTTTGCTGTATAGTATTTGTTTTGCTGTTGTATAGTATTTGTTTTG
>NC_045740.1:23763013-23763453 GCF_008692095.1 Etheostoma spectabile | reverse complement strand
TTGTATAGTATTGGTTTTGTTTTGCTGTATAGTATTTTTTTTGCTGTTGTATAGTATTTGTTCTGCCATTGTATAGTATTGGTTTTGTTTTGCTGTATAGTATTTGTTTTGCTGTTGTATAGTATTTGTTTTTCTGTTGTATAGTATTTGTTTTGCTGTTGTATAGTATTTGTTTTGCTGTTCTTAATTTATGAATTCCCTGTGCGGCGTCCTTGAGTGCCAAGAAAGGGGTCTTTAAATAAAATGTATTATTATTATTATTATTATTATTATTATTTATTCAGAGTACGGTTTGGTCAGTCACTAAGTCAATATAGCTTTCAGCCAGCTGTTTAAAGTAATACCAGTGTTAAATTAATGCTTGTTGACATGGACTGTATAGGTGTAGTGGCGAATTGTCTTCCGATTGAACAAAACAAACTAAAAACTCAATATACAAC